>NC_088392.1:4827500-5095000 GCF_037993035.2 Macaca fascicularis | reverse complement strand
CCCTTGATGTGTGTGAGTGCAGAAAGACATTCTTGAGGAGGGCTTAGCATGGGATCCCTCCATGTCTGCTACTTGGATCTGTAAGTTAGATGGGGAAGGCTCACATGAGATACATCATAAAACTCTGAAATACTAAACATTTGCACATTTCCCCATGAATTAATGTTGGACCATCACTAAAAAAAAATATGAGTGGATGCTCCTGTGGAAAATGCCCACAGATGATTGACTGAAATAATTGGCTTGAAGATCTCATGTAGCACTTGACCACCTTTGACTATCCTCATCGCTGGCTTCATCAGGGCCACTTCCTAGGACAGGATTACGATGTGCTGTTAACATGAGTCTCGGTGTGGCATCTGGATGATTGGCGATGCCTCTTATAAATGGCCAGCATAAACCCTGCAGGCCTGTCGCAGGCCACTGTGTAAGAGACAGCATGGCTCCATGCGACAGTTACTGCTGGGATTCCTGCAAGGATGTAGTCAATGCCTGGGTTGCAAGATCCTGGGGCTGAGAGTGGAGAGGTGGAAGAGGTGGGCAGGTCGGGGAGGAAATGAGAGCAGGATAAAAGGCCATCCTCTTCCACAAATATTCAAGTGTGAGTATTAAAAAGGAGCAGAACTGAAGAGCCCTACAGCTGGCTGTGGCTGGTGGCTGTTCATTCCCTTCCTATCACGGTGTACTCAGAAGGCCATCCCAAGAACTGATGTTTCTTTAAGGGCACATCCAGGAGTCCCCAGAATGAGATAATTTGAAGAATGGAAGCATTTAATTACTGACAATGGAGGCATAAAATAGTGGGCAGATGAGAAGGAGACTGGAAAAGGGAAAAAGAGGGAGAAATATGAAGACAGCTGGAGGGAGGAAGAAGGAGGCAGAGCAAACGGGGAGGGAGTGATAGAGAGAGGAAGGAGCAGGAGGAAGACTTCAGGCTCGGCTGCTTCCTTCCAGGTGTCGATGCAGGCATGATTTCATCCGTGAACCATAATCAACTTCCTTAATGAATACGTAATTAACATATTATAATTGTGGTAAAGATGATTTTGACAGAAATCATTTTCCATATCTAATACTATGCTAATTTAATCTGTTCCTTACTCTCCGACATGACCTTTAGTGATTAAGTTTCATGGCAGAATTGTTTTTTTTTTTTTTTTGAGAGATTGATTTATCCACCGTGATTGAGACCCCTGTCTTGGCAAGGCTGTCATTCTTTGTCTTTCTAAAAATGTCTCACAGACATGCATGTCCACACACACAGGCACCAGGCATGCTCACGCACAGAAGAGAGCAAAGCATGCATGTGCAAGGAGGCAGGCTTGGCTTCTGTATGTCTGTGACTTCCAAAAAGGTGGCCAACAGCAGACGCTTAGAAGGTATTGGTTACACAGATACTGATGAAAATGTTTTGTTGCTCCCAACCACCTGTGTTCTAGCCTTTTTGTTTGTTTTTTGAGTCATGGGTGTGACAAATGTGATTGGTATAATTAAAATAAAGTAAATCCATCAAACTATTTAGTTATTCAATATATGAATAGAAAGAAATACAAAGAATGTACTAATTTTTAACCAAATTTTCTGTTATACTGCATTTAGTTTTGCATCTTATCAATATAATTATGTTATCACAAAACAACTTTACCGAATCATTTTATGATAATTTAGTATACACATATATAATTAAATAGAAGTGGCTGGACTTTTTTTCTCTTATGTTTGACATCATGAGATAGATTTCTTAAAGGGATCTAAAGCATTTAATAATGATTTGGAACATGTGAAGAGACAGAGGCAATGATGCTTTAAGCCAGTGTTTCTCAAATATTTTTACTGCAACTCAAGAAAGGTATTATGCAATGTCACCAAACACATACATAAGAATTTCAGGAAGAAATAGTCTTATCATGTAGGATATACTCTGATCTAGTCTTCTGCCCTATCCTGTCCTATCCTATCCTACCCTATCCTTTCCTATCCACTCCCATCCCATCCCATCCCATCCCATCCCATCCTAACTTATCCCATTTCATCCATCCAATCCCATCCTATCTTATTCGATCCCATCCCCACCACATCATATTATATCTTAACTCATCCCACTATAAAATGATTGTTGAGAGCAAGTAAGTAACTTTCACTACCTTATGAATTATTCTAAACTATAATGAAAAGTTGCTAGCTGAAGTAATCAACTTTTATAAGTACATTCTTCCGGCTTTTGCATGTGATTCAGTTCTACCCAACTCCTTCAATGATTAGTGAAGTCTGTGTATTACAGATTTTGTCACAGTTAGGGGGTTATACTTATAAGATGTCGAAGAGGAGCTTTTAATTCCAGTTCCGCCTTATAAGTAATTACATATGTGAAAAATTGTCAAGTTAGTCAAATTATTTTCTGCCTTACTGTCTTGGTGTATAAAATAAGCCCCAAATTATAAACTTTGTATGTCACATTTTTAAGTCATAAAGAAAATTATGAAAAAATTAGGAAGTTGAACACGTTCAACATTAAAAATACAAAAATTTGGAAATATAAAAAATTTAAAAAGCTGCCTAATTTGTTTAGTCTACATCATGATTTGGTAGATTGTAAAGAAGAAACTAACTGAGATAGTTGTAGTAAGTTCTCATTGAATTCGTTTTTATGTATAAGAATTGTTCATGAGTAACATCTAAACCTGAAATGATTGGTCTGCATATACTTATAATCACAAGTTTAAGCAAGTATATTGGTCTGCATATACTTATAATCACAAGTTGTGCTATTTTAAGCTCATATTTATAAACATCATGAACATGGGAAAATATATTCTTTTTATTTCTGGATGAAAGGGAACGTCTTCAAGTATATTGAAAAGCACATCAAGAATTGCAGATGAAAGTTTGCTTCTAACTCTTTCTCAGATAAATTGGTCTTGTTCAACAATTCTGAGAACTTGAAATCGAACTTTCATATCAAGAAAAAGAAGTGCGAATAATTATGAAAAATGGCAATCATAAAGACAGGATTATATGATCACATGAGTCTTCATGTGAAAGGGAAAGGCAGTATCTTTCCCTTTGGTATATGGGAATGTTAGCTTAGAAGTGCTTTAAAGATTTACAGAAGCATTCCACCCTTCCAGCAGAATGTCTTCATATCCTTAGCTTTTAGGAATATATATCATTTTCTGTTTTCATATTTTTTAAGTCAAGATTGAGTTTAAACAGCATCAAGTTGAAAAGTCTAATTGTAATCTATTGTTTGCCAATCTCTGCCTTTTTAATGAAGTGGTTAGTCCATTCACATTTAATGTAATTTTTGATGTGATTAAATGCACATCAGTCATTTTACAATTTTCAATGCCTTTTGTCTTTTTGTTCCTTTATATATCCTTTACTGCTTTTTGTGTGTGTAAAAGAACTACTGTTTTATCTTATCAGCTTAACTCCCCTGTTGATCTTTATATTATTGATGTATATATTTGTTGTTTTTAGTTGTTTTCTTAATAATTACTCTAGAAATTTTATTATATGTCTTATCACAATCTAAAGTTACACTGACAGATTTAATAAAACATACCTACTTTGCTCAAATATAGCTCAATTTCTTCCCCTTCTTTGTGCTATTATTTTTATATACATTGCATGTATTTAGGTATAAACCTAACAATGCAATGTTATGGCATTGCTTTATGCAATCTTATAATTTGAAAAATAATTTAAAAGAGCAAAATACATTGATATCATCTTTACCATTTCTGGTGGTCTTTATGTCTTCCTAAGAATCTTAATTACTATTTTGTGTCATTCTCTTTCAGCCTAAGGGATTTCTGTAGCTTTTTTTAAAGAAAAATCTGCTACAAATAAATTCTTCCTGTTTTTATTTATCTGGATATGTCTTTATTCTTCCTCTTTTTGGTGGGGGTGGGTATAGAATTTTGATTTGACAAGTTTGTATTTCTTTTGGTTTTTTGAATATGTAATTCCACATACTTTTGACTTTCACTGTTTGTGATAATATATTAGCTATCTATTGCATTGTTTTCCTCTATATAATGAGTCTTTTTTTCTACCTGTTTCAAGATCATTTTATCTTTATCTTTGGCTTTCAGCAGTTTGATTATCATGTGACTAGATGTGAATCTGTTTGTGTTTATCATAGTTGAGATTTGCAAAGCTTCTTGGATCTGTAGATACATAATTTTGTAAATTTGGGAAGTCTTCACCATTATTTTTTTTTAAATATGCATATTTTTCTGCTTCTTTCTCTTTTTCTTCTCATTCTGGAACTCTCATTACACATATGTTGCTATACTTTACGTTTATCCGTAAGTCTATGAGGCTTTGCTCATTTTTCTTAAATCTTTGTTCTCTGTGTTCTTTGGATTGCCTAATTTCTGCTGATCTACCTTCAAGTTCATGAATTCTTTTGCCATCTCAACACTGCTCTTGAGCCCATTTAGTATATTTTCCATTTAAATTATTGTGTTTGACTATATAATTTCCATTTTTAATGTCTATTTCCCTCTTGAGAATTCCTATTTAAGTCTTCAAAATAATATTTTCTTTCAATTATTTAAGGATAGTTTTCTTTAATTCATTGAATATGTTTACAATAGCTGCTCTGAAGTCTTTGACTGCTAAAATAACATCAAGGCTGACTTAAAGTTAATTTATGTCAGTTGCTTCTTTCACCTGAGCATGGGTAGCACTTTCTTGTTTCTAGGCATGTCTTGCATAGTTTTCTTGAATAATACAAACTCTAGAAAATAGATTGTAGCTACTCTGGATTTTTTTTTTCCTCCCTGAGATTTTTTTTTCTTCTTTAGTTATTTGCATGATCTTAAAATGTGGGATCTCTCTCCCCACGGTGTGTGGCCACTGATGTTTTAATTGAGTTTTTATTTATTTTAGTCATTATTTTGTAGACCGCCTTCTGTAGTGTCTTCACAGCTCAGTGATCAGCCCATGATTTTGTCAGAGATTCTACTCCAATACCTTGTGTCTGTGTGTTACTTCTGCCAATGGCAGTTGCTCTGTGTAGGATGGGGAGCACATAGCTCAGCAACTTCTCTAATATGCCTTTGCAGCAGGACAAGCTGCAGACAAAACCCCTCAGACACCAAGTTAAAGAAGGAAGGGCTTTATTCAGTCGGGAGCTTTGGAAAGACTCATTTCTCCAACAACCAAGCTCCTCGAGTGAGCAATTCCTGTCCCTCTTAAGGGCTGACAGTTCTAAGGAGGTCAGCGTGAGAGGATTGTGATCGATTGAGCAAGCAGGGGGTATGTGACTGGGGACTGCATGTACCAGTAATTAGAACAGAATGGAACAGGACAGGCATTTTCACAGTGCTTTTCCATACAATGTCTGAAATCTATAGATAACATAACTGATTAGGTCAGGATCGATCTTTACCAGGCCCAGGGTGTGACACCGGGCTGTCTGCCTGTGGATTTCATTTCTGCCTTTTAGTTTTTACTTCTTTTTTCTTTGGAGGCAGAAAGTGGGCATAAGACAATATGAGGGGTTGTCTCTTCCCTTACCTTCACATTATACTTCTTAGTTCTCCCAGGTCTCCATTGCACATGGGCATAGTTGATAGTCAGTCAAGCACTTGTTGGGGACTTAGCTCTGTCCCTCTATGACATTCTCTCACTTACTGGATTTTCTGATTAAACTTATTCTGGTCTGCTGATCATACAAACTGGAACAGAAACCCTGGGCTAGAAAAGCTGTGAGCTTCATTCATTTCCTATATACTTTGTCACATTTATTGACAATATCCCCTGGGATTTTCAGCCTCCATTCTAAATCAGCTACGTACCCCCACCCACACTGAGCAGCCTTGGCCTGGGAAAACCAGCATGTCATGAATTGGGTGGCAGTGAAAGGATGGACGCTGTCACAGACAAGAAGGCCAGATATATCTACCATTCTTTCTTTTTTAAAAAACTCAGTTTTTGTAGTTGTTCCTGATTAAATACTTTTCAATTTGTTGCTTAAATTTGGTTAATCTCCAGAGCCCTGAAATAGCTGTTTTACACTTGTTCATATTTGTTTACATGGGAGATGATTTCCCAGCCTTTTCACACTGCCGTTGCCAGAATTCTCTCAAAATAAGAGTTAGAGAAGATTTTTTATTGTATCAAAGAGGAGGAAGGGAATGAAAATTACTTAACCAGTTCTCCTTTTCAGTGTTCTCTCCCAGGTCACATATCTGCACAACAGCTTAATTGTTTGCTCTGTGTGTCAAAACATCATGGTGTCCTAATACCTTTCTGGCATCCTAGAAACTTAGTCTTTGACTGTGAAAAGCCATTTTTCACGTTCCATCTGTATGCCTAGAAAGATTAAAACTTCCTTTCACTCAGCCCCACCCACTAACACAAGAAGATAAAATGGACCAATATTTTTTCTTTCTTATACACATACAGAAACCGTAAAGTATGTTATATTAAGAAACTGCATCACCTACTATCTTACATAAAGGTTTTATCTTCTTTATTAATATTTTTTTAAAAAACAGCTGATACACAAGAGGAATTAAAAAGTGCTTTACAGAATATAGTATCATGGTACTTATTTTGATGGTGATCTGATACGAGAGAAAAGAAGGATGATAGGGAAGAGATGTATTCTAAAACATGATGAAATGCTTTCACACAGAAACCAATCATACATCACAGAATTTCATTTATTGATAAATTATTCTCAATAAATGTAATTCATATGCTTAAAATTAAAAGCAACTAAACTTTTACAGCTTTCTATATTATACTTTTCATATAAGCAAATTGATAAATGAGAAAAAACTGCTTTGTTAAACTATGTATTTTGATTTTGTGTTCAGATACATGATAAATATAACTATAGATAACACACCAGAAAGAGAAGCAGTCAGAGAAATTGGGAGCTGGCATTTAAGGATCTTTATTTTTCTTTCATTGCTGGAATGTCAAAGTGAGATAAGAATAGTTGAACTTTTCTAAATTTATAAAACAAATAGATTTCAGTTAAAGCAAAGGGAAAAGGCAACGGCTGAGAAGATTCTTGATTTATACAAAACTATTTGTGTTTTACTTGGGAATTCATAGTTGTCTGAGTTTAAATTATATTCATCAACATCTTACTTTCTTAAATGTACATTTACTTGTAGTACGATAACATTTTAAAATAAATGTAATATGTCTTTTTATAATTAACTTTTACAAAATGTAATTCCATTTATTCTGATCTTTTCCTTCATTAAAGCTACAGGAGATAGATATATTTTTATAGAAATAGGATCACACAAAGATCCAGTAGAACTGAGATTCAGCTTTTTGACTTTGAGGTCCAAAATTCAGTCTTGAAATTCATGGCTCTCATTGGCAAGAGCAAGCACTTGAAAGTGGTAAAGACTTTTTTTCTTCCTTCTTTAAAAAACTTTCCTAGAAATTCCGAGGGAAATGGATGGTAAACAGTGCTGTATGTGGATGCCCTAAGAGTCACATGGGGAAGGCCTGAGCATTTTCTGTGTCCTGCAGAGGAGACTTAGAAAGTGAAATCCCAAGAAGAGATCTTGAATCGGACCTGCCCATTCAAAGGGGTGAAAACCACAGGAAGCTGATCTGGGCAAAGAGGGGAATTGCAAGATCTCACCTCTACCTGCTTCTCAACATTTGATGCCAACCCTAAGAGCATGAGGCCAGGGCCAAGACCAGTTTCAGTGTCTACAACATAAGTATCATTCTTTGCACCATGCCATCCCTTCCACCCTCATGAAAACCATATCTTAGGAAGAAAAAATTAGCTACTGCATAAAGCCACTCACACAATGCAGTCTGCATTTTGGAGTCTTCTCAGCTTTGGGTAATGAACTTCCTGTGTTAGTATTTGCATAACTAAGCAGGGTCTCAGTGTCCTTAGGGAGATTCTCCCCACCTAAGAAGATGTATTTTAGAGGGCTAGAGGTGTCCATCCATAGTAATCAAGGCCCTTAGCATGTTAATCTTTGCAATGAGGCAGGGAACTGACTTTGGAAGTTAGGCATTTCAAGTCATATTGATTTATTTACTATAGGGAAGAGAAAAAAATATCCAACTAAAATCATGTAAACCCAACATTAACTCATCAGCAAGATCTTCCCCAGAACTGAAGAACAATATAAATGTCGAAAAATAATACGTGAAAAATCAGTTAACATTTTCTTGAGGAAAAATACATGGGCTCCACATTCCTCAGATGTAAAACAGATCATGAAAATTGTGTTTGTAGGTGTCAACGAGTGTGACTTATATAGCAAGGCCCTGAAGTTTCTCTCTTTTTTAAATAGCTGATAGATGAGGCAAGGGAGATTTATCACTTTTTAATTAAGTTCATGTCAACTCATGAAGTTTATTTCAGTACAAATCTGTTGACCAAAGTCTTTTTTGAAGAAGCTGCCCCGTTGCAGCTTAAGTATTCATGGGAAATTTCACAATAAGCGTCGACTGCTCCTTGGACTTAGCTGCTACATTTCAACCAGGAATGGCGTGCATTGTAGTGCTTCCTATGTGCCCAGCATATTTATGGAAATGAGTTTAAGATCAATCTTTGTTGTTTTAAAATCCAGAGCAGCAGGTCTTATTGCCCAGAGGGGGAAAAAAGAACATTGAAATAAATCTTACGAAACTCCTATTGAACCCTAAACCAAAGTATGCTGCACCCATAACCTAATTGTTACCCCAGACTTGGAATTTGGAGGCCACTGAACACAACTTAGAGCATCTCTGATTATATGGAAATAAAATTAAAATGCAGATTGTGGTCCTTATTACCAAGGTCCAGTAGTTTTCCTTTTAATAACAATCACAATATTTATTGAAGTTTGGAGATGAATGTTTATGTGACTCTGGTAAGTTGAAGATATTGGGAACACAGGGAAAATGGTTAGCAAACTAGTCACCTAATTTCAAGTCTGGAAAGTAATTAAGAATATGTATTAAATTCAGATCACAGTTAAGCTTATCCAGATCTAAAATGACTCCCACTTGCTTTTCAAATGCTACTTGCCATTTAAAAGGCTGATTCAGCTATCGTGAAGATCCAAAATAACCACCATACACCTCACGAAATCCAAGAGAGGGTGAACAGTCCTTCCCAGGGCTCCTTGGTATGCAGTCATTGAAAACTGGAGCCAGGAAGGGTAATCAGAGTACCAAGCTGGTGGGAAAAGGCCTCATGCCACCCGTACCAGGGGCTGGTTCCAACGGCATTTCCAATTTTTACTTCCACTCTTTCTATGAAGGCGTCTTTCTCCTCCCTGAAAGGCTTTGTTTTTGCCTTTGATTCCTTCTCACGCTTTCTCTGTGACTATAAGCATTTTCATCCGTGAAAAGTGCAAGTATCCCTTGCACTTTTCCATGCCCTTGCCTTTCATTGAATTTCCATTCTGCGCTCTTCCCTTTCTGGTGTGCTGATGGAGGCATTCCACAGTTCAGAACAGGGCTGGAGCATAGAAGAGAGGAGATGGAACGTGTCGTCCAACAGGGCTGGCAAGGCCTGCAGGAGGAAGGCCCCAGAAGAAGAGTGCACACGGCAGTGCTTTCTTCCCCAAACCCATAACCTCACCCGAAAGGAAGCAGGAATTCCCGGATTCCCATCTCAGTGAAAGTGGTCCAAGGGAGAAACCTGGAAGTGAATGATCCTCTTCCTCTTCCGGCCTCCCCACCTCCCACGTCCAGTCAGCAGCAGATTCTGTGATTCCACCCTGTTCCCAGGAGCTCTCATTTCTATCCACGCCTCTTCACTTCTGAACTTCATAAAGGACGAGTTTGAGTGTGTGCCTTTGCCATTTCCTGCTCGAGAATTTCCAGGCCTTCTCACCCCTTCTCTTTGCCTCTAGTTCTGTGAGGGTCTGAGGCAATCCCTCTGCTGCCGGAGGCTTCTTTCTTTTTCTTTTTCTTTTTTTTTTTGACAGAGTCTCGCTCTGTCACCCAGGCTGGAGTGCAGTGGCGCGATCTCGGAGGTCTCTTTCTAACACACAGATGCACCATGAAGGTCTCGGGCTTCTGTCCTGACTCCAGGACGACCAACCGGTTAAGCACACTTGCTTATCACTATGCTTGTTCCTGCCTCTCAGGGTAGGAAGCTGTTATTTTCATGTTTAGAGTGTAAACATCTGCATTGCACCTAAAAACGATGGGCACAGGCATAGAAGATGAAATAGGTTTGTGTACACGATATCATTGGTCCCAAGCAGAAAAGAGTTTTAAGGCCACTCTTGTGCATGTGGGTTTATTGGGCAGATGGCATGGTCAGATTCTTCAGAGGAAAGAAGTGAAGTAAGGGTTACATGAAGCATTTGAAATTGGAGACTAGCACATCACTGATAACCTTCAAAAGGGAACTTAGAGGAAAATGGGATGTTAGACGTCAGGTCGTCAGGTCTGGACGGCTAGGTAGGGAAAGCATCAGGTCTGAAGTGGTCTTCCAAGCAGTGGAGAGGGAAGGTAAGCAGTGGGTGACTAGCTCCATGGTAGGACAGGGTCAAGGGAGGAGTTTAAAGTAATTTTATTTATGATGAAAAAATAAAGAATGATAAACCCGTAGTCTCCATGCTCTAGGCTGTAATAATCTTCTTTGTCATGATTTTTTTTCTCCACCCTTTGTATAATACCTGCCAAGCTCTGGGGCCCCAGGTTAGCACATCACATGGGGACACTTGTTTTGACCTCATCTAAGCATGATATACAAACCAGGATTTTAAAGGAAAACAGCACAATTAAAAATGTCACTATTATTGCACCATGTTTTCTTTACTTAGGAGCAGGTGGAGGCTAGGACCTAAGGCAAATAAATACTTCCTCGTTGTTGTGATATGAAAGAGGGTTTTATTAAATTATAAAAACATTATTATGACTTAGGTCATTTCATTAAAATTGATCAGCCAGGTTTAATACAGGATTGACTGCTGTAAATTTACCTGAAAGTAAAAACAATTTGTGTAAAAAAAAAAATCTACAGAAGAGTCATTCAAACAACTCTTGGAACATGCATTTTTGTACTATGTGAGTTATTCAGTGGGATAGTGTTTAAATATCATGTTTCTAAGACTGGAGGCAGGTCAGTGGCGACAGGGACAGAGAAGGGCAAGTGGCTGGCTCAGCCAACTCTGATTTTTGCTGATTTTTTTCACTGAAAGATGATGCGCATGTCCTGTTGCTCACCAGTATCTATCAGGTAAGGCTCTGATACATGGATGCTACATGCTGAGTGGTGTGTAATTTGAAGATAAGCAGTGTTCATTTACTTGTTAACTCTTAAAGTCCATAGCAGAGGACAATTCTGTGCTTAAAGCAAACACTGTGGGTGTAGCATGACAGCAAGTCTGTTTTCCTTGTACATGTGAGAAATAGATTCCTGCAGATATTACTAAATTTAGAAATTATAAATAAATGCAAAGAGCCAATGTAATAGTTATTATTTGAATTTTAGCTTTCATCTAAAGACTATTTAGTGTTCATTTTTATTTTTCAATTGAGATCTGTTTCTCATTCCTGACATTTACTTTTATTGGGGGCTCATAATATAAAGAGAGAACCTGAGAAAAAGGAACCTGTATCTTGTACAGAGAGTTTCAATGTGAGTTTTATAGCTTAAAGGATATTTCCTAATATATTAATTTATCACAAACTCTTCTATTTCCCCATGCATACTCCTGTAATATTTATTTTCTCATATGACAAGAGGCTTCAAGGGGCTGTGGTGACATGAGTAATACAGAAATAATTTGTTAAAAGCTATTACAACCTTCATTTTTTTGTATTCTAATGACATCAATGTTGAGCTGGTAATTATTTTTACACCATTCTAAGTTTCTCTATTTGAGTTTTGAGTTTCTTAACATTCTTAACTTGTTCTTTTCAGATATTCATCAAGAAAACCAAGCCATGGGGATTTCTGATTATCTAAAATAAATTTTGAGGGTGAATCTTTTTTCATTAATGCAAATAAAAACTTTGGAGTGTAAATAGAGCCTGTAACTTTGAAAACTGCTAACAGATAAGCCCCATAAGGTGGAGACTATTCCTTCTCTATTACATTTTCCAGCGGTGAGCAAACATTTACTACAACATTAAGTAATCGTATCTCTTTCCATGGGCAAAGATGCTTCTGAGTCATTTCATATGCGTTTATTTTATTCTAATAGTGTTAAACAAATCTAAATTTGATTTTTAAGCTATACACATTAATATATATTTATGCACATAATATATATTAAATTATATAGAAATGAAAACATATCTATAAGTTAATATGTTTAACACATATACCATTTAATTATAGGTGTGTGTTTATGCATTTATATAATATACATATTTCAAAGAACTGGATGAGAAAGTCATCCAGAAAATGAAACAGAATTTTAAAATTAATTAGGTGACAAGGCATGCTTTTGAGTTTTATGGGCATTTTTCTCCAAAATTATGTAATTACTAAGAGATTGTCTCTCTTGAACTTAATATTCATGTTAAGTGTATAGCCGAGTGTTGGACCTGATCTGCTCCCCTTAGCTCATCCATTAGCTAGCTAACTGAACTTAAAAAAATAAAGTTATGGTCAATAAACTGTTCACGAGCCAATTGCAGCAGCCACTGCTGGCTGTCAGCTCCACACCCATGCCTTCCCTTCCTTTCTTCTGTGGACAGCCTCCCAATTCTGTGGCCGTGTCTGTGCTTCTCCATGAGTTTCAGCGGAAGCACATCCACATCCTTTTGCAGCTGCTGCGGTGAATCCTGACTAGCCTACGCCAATCGTGGGACACCCGGTACCTTTCTTAGCCTTGATTTAGAGATGGTCATGCCATTTTGGTCTAGCTAGTGGAACTTCTCTCTGATAGTGGGTTGAAGAAGAGTTTCCTTGCTCCTGAGTTAATAAAATAGGATATAATTGCTTTCTTTTCCTGGATGCTATCTTGTTCACATGTGACTCAACTGCTCTGGCCATCAGGGTGAGCCTGGGACAAAGCAGGCCTGCCGAGCACTGCAGAGCAGGGAGATGAAGTAAACCCAAGCCCTTCAGTTCCCCACCATGCTGCCTCATCAGCCGGCACTGCAGCCCCTTGAAGCCTCTTGCCATATAAGAAAGTAAATTACTTTTCTGTTTAAGCCAACTTGTGTTAGGGTTTTCTTTCATGAAGCTGAGGATATCCTTATTGACATTGGCTTAAGCTGATCGCAGGCAAGGATAGAAAGATGGTGCCCAGTTGGGGCTAGTACTATTTAGCATTTACTAGGATGAAAAAAAATGCTCATTACTTTTGCTGATGCAGGCATTCTCCAAGGAAAACGAACACCCTGGATAACAAACTTATAAATCATAATGATCTTGAGTTGGGGATTAAAACAACTATAAGATGGAAAACTGTAGTAAAATACCTATGGCAGCACCTACTCAGACCTAGCCTAAGACTACAAAGTGAATGTGAATTCGTAATAGTTATGACTTCTGATGTGTTGGGTGTGGTGATAGGTTCTTACAACTCAGGAGAGGCAAGATGCAGTGAGTAAGCTCACCAAGCTTCCACAGCAAATCAGAAACAGCTGAGATTCGTACCCAGGAAGTGGATTCTGGAGCTTGTGCTACTAGAGCCTGTGCTTCTAGAATCAATTTCCTATCTAACTCAAGGGGCCCACAACACTGGAGGTCAAGGAATGTTGTGGTGCTATGTTCACAGGCCATGGAAGAAGCACTGGGTATCCGTGTTTACATGAAGTCATTTGCATAAGATTCAGGCATCCCTTTCTGAGAAGCTTTGAAATGTGTCCAAAAGAGCACAATGAAATGAATTTGAAAAGACTGGAATATTAGGGGTCACTTTTTATATATAAAAAAAGAATTTTTAAAGATACAAATAATTAAAATTATTTAGATTGAAAGAGATATATTTTGAGTTCTCAAGAATTTAAAGTTTTGTTGCCAGAAAAATAGTGATCAACTATTCTCTATAACATAAATACCTTTTATTTTCAAAAAATCTTCCAGTTTACCAGACACAGATTCTTTATGTAATCGTTTTCGTTCCCCAGGAATCAGACTATGACTTTATTCTTGTTCACATTTTTTTTTCATTTTTTCTGTTCTATTTTTGGTAACAGTGTTATTTATCTCTTATTTCCTCATAGTGACATCTTCATTTTAATGTTAATATACACATATGCATATTTTAAAACTAAGTAAAAATACCTTTATTAAGAAACTACTAGAAGTTAATTGTAGAAAAACTAGAAAATAATAAAGAAAAAATGTAAAGTCATTTAAGTCCAAAGATAATCACTGCTGATACTTTATTCTGCTTCAAAAATATAGGCCTGTGAAGATTTCAGTATTACAAAGATGGACTAATGCTGTATGGAATGTTGTGCAATTTGCTTTTTTTTTTTTTTTTTTTTTTTTTTGAGACGGAGTCTGGCTCTGTCGCCCAGGCTGGAGTGCAGTGGCCGGATCTCAGCTCACTGCAAGCCCCGCCCCCCGGGTTCATGCCATTCTCCTGCCTCAGCCTCCCGAGTAGCTGGGAGTACAGGCGCCCGCCACCTCGCCCGGCTAATTTTTTTTGTGTGTGTGTTTTAGTAGAGACGGGGTTTCACCGTGTTAGCCAGGATGGTCTCGACTCGATCTCCTGACCTCGTGATCCGCCCGTCTCGGCCTCCCAAAGTGCTGGGATTACAGGCTTGAGCCACCGCGCCCGGCCGCAATTTGCTTTTTTACTAACTAAATCTTTTTTGTTTTTTTAATACTTTAAGTTCTAGGGTACATGTGCACAACGTGCAGGTTTGTTACATATGTATACATGCGCCCATTAACTTGTCATTTACATTAGGTATATCTCCTAGTGCTATCCCTCCCCCACGCCTCCCCACAATAGGACCTGGTGTGTGATGTTCCCCTTCCTGTGTCCAGGTGATCTCATTGACTAACTAAATCTTGAAAATTTTTATGATGTACTTCTCATGAACAGGATGTGCATCATTTATTTTATTTGATCCTTTAATATTGGAAATTTACTTGTTACTAATTTTCAGTTTTACTAAGAGTTTTGAGTATAAAATTCTGGTGACCAAATCTTTGGCACATTTTAAATTAACTCCTGGGTACAGATCGTTCAAAGGGAAATTATAAGGTCAAACTGAATGCATGTTTTAAAAACTTTTAATAATCATCTGCTTGTAGACCATTTTTGTTTCATCTTTTTGAATTGTCAGTTGCTGCCTTTTCCTCACTTTTAAAACTGAAGAATTTGTTTTTGTATTAATTTATAACATATTTACATATTAGGTCTATTAAGTTTTTGTCCTACATAAAAATATTTTGCTCATTTTCTCTCTTGATACTGAGTTTTGTTCACTGTGTCTTTTGATATAGTCAAGTCTCTTAGGCATTTCTTTAATAATTTTATTTTTTACCTTTTGCCTATAAGAGTTTCCCAATTTTAAGTTTCTTTATATATAAATGTGCATTTTCAATATTTTTGTGGTTTGATTTCCTGGTAATTTTCGAATTGATTATTTTATAATTGTTGGTATTGTTTTATTGGTATTAATACTTTTAGGTGATTTCGGTTGACTCTTCATTTCTTAGGCTGTTATATCATCAGGGAATAATAATTCTGCCTTTCTTCAATTCTATTTTTTTCCTTTTCATGTCTTATTACATTATTAGACAATCAAACATACAGTATAATATAATGGTGATAAAACGGGCATTACGAACTTATTCATAACTTTAATAAAAATTCTTATGATGTTGCTTCATACAATAGCATATTATCTGTTGGTCTGAAATGGCTTTGTTACGTTGAGGAAGCATCAGTGCATCCCAAATTTAGGGATGTTAAATTTTATGCAGCAGTTTTTGGTCATTTATCATGGTAAACTAGTTTACCCTTTTCACTTATTAATACAATGATCAATGTGGGGGGATTTTCTGATTATAAAGCACTCCTGAATGTCTGGAATAAATTCTATGAATAGTCTGCTGAACTTGGCTGGCAGTGCTCTGTCTCTCTTGATAAGTGATATTAGCCTGTAATTTTTTGTATTTGCTTTAATTCCCCATAATCTATTTTTCCATATGTTTAGTGATTCTGGAATATTTTCTATATCAAGTGTGGAAGCTGTTTATTGAAAGTGTGAAAGATATTGCCAATTTAATAACTCAGGCTTTCTATCTCTATTGGAAAATACTTTTCTTTCTTTGAAAACTTTAGGCCAGAGCTAAGCCTATTATATCACTTTTAGTCTCTTTTGGTAATTAATGTTTAACCAATAAATTTAATTCACACAGAATTATATATGTTATGTTCTTATTTTATTAATCTCACCAATGCCTATTTTTTGTCTTCTTAATCCTAACTCTGTATGAGTTTGAAAGCTTTTTATTTCTTGATTATACATGAAGAAAAATGATTTTGTTAATATCTTAAGACTCAATATTTTTATTAACAAGCTATTATTCAATTTAAAATTATTTTTATTCAATTTATATGTCTTCCCTTATGATGCCAGGTTTATTTTGTTTTCCTTCAGCTTCTTGATTTGACTATTTAGTTGTCCATATGTATGTAGTTTTGTTTACAAGTGAAAGTTTTTAACATTTTTAATGAGTTTTGAGGATAGTGTTATCCATTTTCTGCAATATATCACCCTTATTAATTTCTACACTTTCTATAATTATAGTTTGAATTCTTTTTCATTCAGTTATGTGGGAGAATGGTTTTGTCCTGACTTAAATCTACTGCTTTTGGGGCATTCATCAAACATTTTGTGGCATAATACATGGTATTCATAAATATTTAAATGCGACTGTACAGAGATTGAAATAAATAGGAATATCTTGGTTCAACCTTATTGGTTGTATTATTTTATTCTTCTATATAATGAAATGGTGATAATTCACCTTTCTTTCCTTCCCACTCTCCCTTTTTCCTCCCTCCCTCTCGTATTTCCTTTCTTCCTTTTTCACTGTTTATTTGCTTTGTTTTATCGTTCAACAGATAATAATCGGTTCTCTGTTTAGTACTAGGTGTAATGAAGGCAGCAGGAAACATACTGGGAAACAGGATGGGCTCTGGACACCTCCAGTCGAAGCTGACCTCTGTCAGACTGAGAGAGGCATTTACATTTCTCACTACTATTTTGTATCTTTGACAACTTCCTCATATGTCTGATGGGATTTTGCTGTATGGGTTCATGAGTCGTCACTCAGTGCCTATCTTCATGGTAACATGAACGTTCCGCTTTCTCTCTGCTGTGTGATGCTTCCTTCTCAGCCAAGTCTCTTTTTATCTATATCTGTCACAACTTTTTATTTTTTATATCATGAAGTCCAACTTTCACACAGAATTTTTCCAGTCCTTCCTTATTTTTTTCTCCTATTCTGAATATCCTTCTTTCTTGGCAGTCTGAGAGCCACCTTGCATAATCAACCCCCTTGACTATGAAAGAGATCTCTCTAGGCTGCTGTATGTCAACGTATTGGATAGAAATTCTTTTTTGTTTGCTGCACTCTTGGATGTTACAAACAAATATTCAATTATTTGTTTTCAACAAATAAGTATTGAGCACCTACAATGTGCCAGGCATTACACTAGCAATACAGCATAGACTATACAGACAAAAATTCAGCACTTACAGAGGGCAGAGTAGCAATGTTAAGTAAAATAATATTTCGTAAACAGACACACTGCATCTTCCTTTTTCCATTTGTCCTGACTCCATTAGTACTTTGTCAACCAAAAACTCTTCTTTTGTTAAGGCCTCTGCTCCAGAGTTTTCAGAATGAATGTTAATCATTTTGGTAAAGTTCTGAGAGTGGATTAGAAACCTGTGCTTATCTTACTATAAGGTGCATTGTTAAATGTCTTAGACAAAAATAGCCCATGCTCACTGACTGTTCTTACTTATCTCATACGAATCTCAAATCTAACATATTTTTCCCACACCGTTTTATAGAAACTGTTCTGCAGAATAACATCAATGTCTACCAGATTAGGTATGTTTAAGCCTAGATCCAGAATATATAACCCATATCCAGTTATCAGTCATGTTTCTTGAAAAACACAGTGCATATCTATACCCTTCTTTAAGGTTAATATTTAAAACAGTATGTATTGCAAGGACCTGGTGATATTAAACTGGTCATTTACTTAACTTTAAGTGTCTTTTTCATCGTCTGAATTTGAGATGTGGGTAGTAGTAGACTTCGATGCATGTTTTTTATGCTATGCTATGGTATGCTATACTAAATAAATATAGTATAAACCAGCTGTGTCTTAATAGCAGTGCCTGAGAGAAAACATATGAGATGTTTATTGGTTGGTTAGTAAAATCAGCTAGCTAAACAATGGATTCCAGCTGATCTCAAAATATAATGACTTAAAGAATATGGACATTCGTTTTTCGCATACACAACAATTCTAAGGTGGGAAGTTCAGGTTAACTGGAAAACTCTACCCTCTAAAGTCATTCAGGGCCCAGGCTCCTTCCTGTTTTCTGCTCTGCCATCCCTACTACCATTACCATTTTCTGTGCAGTTGAAGCTCAGTCATTACATCTGGACCCCAGCCAGTGGGAGGAGGGAAGAGAAGACACAGCTCTGAAGACTTTGTTTCTGAGTCCAGAAATGGTCTACAACCCTTGTGTTCACATTTCATTAGTGAGAACATAGTCATATGGCCACAAATAACTGCAAGAAAAGTTCAGAA
Organism: Macaca fascicularis; assembly: GCF_037993035.2. Taxonomy (NCBI): domain Eukaryota; kingdom Metazoa; phylum Chordata; class Mammalia; order Primates; family Cercopithecidae; genus Macaca; species Macaca fascicularis. The sequence continues at coordinate 5,076,290 of NC_088392.1, read as the reverse complement.
ATGTGATCTAGCTAAGCAATTATGTATTACGAGATGTTCATTGTATGAACAAACCAAGATGTAGTAATCTATTCTCCTGTCGATAGGCATTTTGATTGCTGCTAGTTTTTGGCTACTTTGAATATAACTACAGTAGAATGGATGTTCTTGTTCCAGTCTTTTTGTGGATAAATATTTCATTTGTTTTGAGTACATATTTTGCGATTAAATTACTGAAGGTGCAGATCTGTGTTTATCTTTGTAAAAAAATACTAAGCAAAGTGTACATTTTATATTCCCTTCAGCAATGTCTACAATAGTGGTCCACATCTTGACCAACGCTTGGCATTACCAATTGTTTTACTGTAACCATTCTGGTAAGTGTAGTATGGTATTTCACTATGGTTTTAGTTTTCATTTATTGCACTAATGATGTGATATTTTATTCATTTGTTCTTCATGTACTTTCTTTTGTTAAATGTCTGTTAAATCTCTTTGATTTTTATTGGGTTGTTTGTCTTTTTATAGATTTCTAAGAGTTCTTTATGTATTTTGGATGCAAGTCATTTGTCAGTTATATGCATTGCAATATTGTTTTCTAATATATGACTTAACAATTTATTGTCTTAACATCTTTTTAGAAATGAAATTTTTAGGCCGGGCGCGGTGGCTCACGCCTGTAATCCCAGCACTTTGGGAGGCCGAGGCGGGCGGATCACAAGGTCAGGAGATCGAGACCACGGTGAAACCCCGTCTCTACTAAAAATACAAAAAATTAGCCGGGCGCGGTTGTGGGCGCCTGTAGTCCCAGCTACTCGGGAGGCTGAGGCAGGAGAATGGCGTGAACCCGGGAGGCGGAGCTTGCAGTGAGCCGAGATCGCGCCACTGCACTCCAGCCTGGGCGACAGAGCGAGACTCCGTCTCAAAAAAAAAAAAAAAAAAAAAAAAAAAAAAAAAAGAAATGAAATTTTTAGTTTTTATGATTTCCAATTTATAATTTTTTATTATTAATGCTTTTAGTGTTAATTCTAAGAAATGTTTGCACATTCTGAGATTGCAAGGATAGTGTCTTATAATTTCTTTTAGAAGATTTCTGATTCTAGCTTTTATATTTAGGTTTATAATTTATCTAGAATGAGTTATTTTTGTGTGGAGGGTCTAGAGATTAGGGTTCACTATTTTTCATATAGATATTCCAGCATATAAATGACTTTCTTTACCCTATTGAAAGGTCTAATTATCTTGCTCAAAAATAAATTGACCATATATGTGTGAGTCTACTTTAGACTCTGTTCCCTTCTAGTGATCTGTTTTGTCATCATTATATCAATACTACCCTCTCTTGTTTACCCTAACATTATAGTAAATCTTAAAATCAGATAGTGTAAATACTCAATACTCAAACTCTGTTCCTTTTATAGAACATTGTCTTAACTCTTTCAGATCCTTTTCATTTAAACATATACACATATATGCATACATATAATTGTAAAAATGTCATTACAAGATTTATATGTGCGTGCACACACACACACACACACACCAATTTCTTTGAAAGACCTCCTTGGAATATTATTGAAATTGCACTGAATTTGTAAATCAATTTCAAATGAAAGGACATCATTCATTACTGTGTCTTCTAATCCATGAACATAGTATACTTCTCCATTTATTTAGGTCTCTGCAGATTCTGTTCAGGCATACTCTCTTCTTTTTTAGGTAGCGTGTTTACTGAGCAGTATTTCTGGGCTACCATGCAGAAGCTGGGGGCAGGGATAGCTACCTGCTTCTCCTGGAATAATAATCCCTGCACTAAGGGTGGTTGCTTGGGGAGTGTGGTAGATTTTGGTTTTCTCTGATTGCTCCTACTGATAAACTTCTGTACTGCAAGCAAACTGGGGTAAAGACTATTGGGGGCCTGGCACCTAGGGTAGAGCTTCTACCATACAAGCAGAGGCTAGGTGAGGAAAGCAAGATCCTGTCCTCTTGGTCATGCCTGTCTGCAACATGGGGCAGGTGGGGATGAAAAGCCCTATTGGCTTTCCATTCCCATGGTGTAACCATAACCCTAAGCTAGGAGCTGGGGTTGCAGAGAGACCCTATCTTCTTGGCTGTACCCACCTCTAGTGGAACACCCAAGTAGAGCCTCTGTAACACTGACCTGTGGTGGGGGAGAGTGTTGTGTTTCAAACACTGCAGGCTGTCACTGTTGTTAACTAATATTTAGAAGATTTTTAAAAATAAGTGTTTCACCATTTGCTGTATATCCTTAAGAAAACTTCCATGAACTTTAAATAATTGATTTTCATAGTTTTTATTCCAGTTAAATGGTTGTTTTGCTGGGGAGAGGATCTGATGGGCTCCTCATTCCATCATGCCAGATGTCCTACCTCTAAACTCATTGGTTTTTTTGATATCTTATTCTAAGGATGAAACAGTCATAAGGAGAGATGGTTCTTCCTGAAGCCATTGTGATTGGGAAGAAGCCAAGTTCTGTGGATGGACAGTGGAAACTATGCTCCACACCCATCCTACCCCAAAGTCATTCTCCCTAGAGCTCTCCAGGTGGCCCCTCAGCTGCTCACAGCCTTGTGCTCCAAGTGGCCTGTTATCTTTCACGGTTAGCCTCCTAAAACATGTCAGTGACATTTGCCAATTATATCTTTCTCAATTCTAAATTATACTGCTCAATATTTGATCCCCTCATGGTCAGGTGCTCTATGTTTTCTTACACAGCAATAAGGTCAACTCATAAATGAATTCATGCTGATGTTCTAATGGGAAGAGCCTGAAGGAATCCCTGAGCACACTCTCTTTCTTTCCACATAGCAAATATACGGCTGAATAATAGGCAGTGGGAGACCATATTCCCATTTTACGGTGTTGGAGAATGATTTCCAAATCTTAGTAGCTATGGCAAAGCTTTAATCCAACCTACAAAAGAAGAGGGAAATAATGACCATTGTAACGAGTTTCATGAGACTAAATTTAATCACTTTAAGGGACTGCTTCTAGGCTCATGGTTTTTTTTTTCTATTTTTGTTGTTAAAATGACCTTTCTGTAATGAAATGTTGGTTGTAGTAGATGGTAGTTTTGCCTGGTTTAACTTTAATATTATTGTTTTATATTTCTGCTGTGCATATGTTACTGAAAATATTTGGTAAATTTTGCTGTTTTTGCAGTCAGGGAACTGCAGCTCTAACCCACAGTTGGAACTAACGGAAGACATTTCAGATTGAGTTAGAGACAAACATAGTACCATTGAACTTATTAAGGAAGGCATTTTGGGCCATGCAGAGATTTTCTCCACCATTCAAATCTACATATCTGATCCAGAATCTCATAGTGGTGTTCTATCATAGAAGATAAAGCAAATAGTTATAATCCAGCTGACATTCTACCTTTTGCTAATAAATGTGTCCTATCTGAAGCCAAAGTCTCACTAAATCAGAATAACATCTATTGTTTCCATTAGATTGCTGGGCACATGGTTTTCAGATAAAAGGGAATCTGATTAATCTAACAGTTTACATTCCATATAAAAAAAGATTTTTTCAGTACCATGATAATTTCCAGGAGGCGATAATGAGATTTTTGTTATTAAGGAATAATCATCCAATTTATTTAATAAAGTCTAAAAAGCATGTAAAATAGAATACTTGCCAAAAATAGAGCCACACAAGCTATGCACTTGTTCCATTTTCCAGATTTTGTAGCAATTGATACAACAGAAGGTTTTGCCGTATTATGATGCATTTGTCAATAAAATCTATCTAATTATTGATTGGCAAAGATTTGGTTAAATCAGATGTTTTGCATTATGTAGAAAGTGTATGTGTTTAGGAAAATCCTTTTTCATGAACTGAAACATATAATGATGCTTGAATATACCTTACTTTTCTGAGGTAATCTAATGTTTTCATTAGTCATTTGATTTTATTTGAATCTTATTGGTAGAATCTAACTATTTGACAGTTCTACATGGTCACTGGTTACTATGTGAATAAAATTAGAAATAAAAGTGGCACTAAGAAGGTGGGTTTTAATTCCATTTCTCCCTATCTTTATCATTCCTATGTTCCATATGACTTTATTTTGCATCAGCCAAAGATACTGCATTGAGGAAATTTCATGAACCACATTCGACTATCTTCCAATCCAAGAGTAATTTGAGTCAAATTGTCCAAGAAGTGCCTTTCTCTATGATGATGATGACAGTGATGACAGTCATCCCTCATGGAGCGTGTACTGTGTACCCGGTGCTGTTGCAAGCACTTCATGCATATCAACTCATCCAATACTCATGACAACTCTATGGAATTTTAAGAATAAAATAATTTTTTTCAGATAATAATTGACATGGAACTGGATGAATAATAAACTGAGAGTTTCTATTTGCCAGAGCAACGCTTTCAACCCTGAATGCATGTGGACACACCAGGAGAACTTTTTAACAATGTAGTGCCTGACACTGACTCAAAGGTTCTGATTGAATTGTACTAGAGTGGGGCCCAGGCATTGCTATTTATTTTAAAAAGCACCTGATATGGGTTGACTGTGTTGCCAGGGGAGAGAACTAAGGCCCTATGTTCGAGCTTTCACTTAGTAACTGTGTATTTCAGGGACATCACTTAACCTGTCTGAATATCATCTGAAAAATAAGAACAATAGTTCCCCTTTGTAACTCACAAGTCACATGTGTTTCAAAAAGACAATGAATTATTGTTTGCCAGCACACTTTAAAAATTGAAAAGTGATCATATAAAATATTATCATTAACTGCAAAAAGTGCCAGGATAAAATATAAAAATAGCAAACTTGCTGGTATGACATTATGTTTTCTATAAGCCCAATCTTGTAAAATGCATAGACAAATAATCTCTGCAGATACTTTTGTTTCATGCAATGAAATTCACTGAAGTACTGCAGAAAGCTAGGTCACTGCACTTCAACACATCTTCTAAGAATGAAGCACATCATTAGTTTCTTGGATTTCAGAGATTCATGTGCAAAAACTTTGTCTGTCTTTGTCCTATCCTAAGCAATCCATCTAGTTCTGGGAAGAGACCCAGAAAACATAAATTCAAATACAGGAAGAATATATACATAAGATAATGGAACAGCTGCCAACAACAAATATATTTTCAGAGCAGAGCCCTAGCTCTATGCCCAATTATACAGCACAAAGTAATCATAATAAGGTTGATAATCAGCATGAGAAAAATCACAGGAAAAATAAGGGAACCTTTACTTTCCATTAGCCACTTAATACAATTTCAATACCTTTGATCAAAGGATACAGCTATGGATCGACCATTAGGAACCTGATTTTTTTGGATAATGTATGTTTAAAAAGAGGGTGGTATTTAAATACTACTAGCTCTTCAGAACTCCAAAATTTGGATTAGGCTTTAGAATGTTTGTTGGAGCAATCTGGCTTTTCTTGAGTTTCAAGAGACACCAGGCGGCAAACAAAACTCAGGACTGCTGACACAGCCAGCAGGAAGAATTTTAGGTTGGTGGCAAGGCTGATGTCTTTGGAATTCTTTCAGAAGTCCAAAGAGCCCTTGGCTATGAGAAACTAAAATTTCCAATTACTATTCATTTTTTAAAAAACAAATTTTAATAGATTGTTTCTATTTTGATTTTGCGTGTAACACAGTATCAAAACTTGTAAACCAAAATAAAATAAAATAAAATAAAGGAAAGAGAAAGCAAATTATTTAATATTGGGAAGAAGGGAAGAGATGCCTGCTTTTTAAGTGCTATTCCCAAAGGTGGGTTACTTCCTGTCTTCTAAATTCAGACACAAATACATTCATAAGGCTGAGTAAAAGGAAAACTTTTTTCATTTAAACATGTTTATAAATTGCATAAAATAATTCAAGCTTATAACATTCTTTTGGCAAACATTGGCCGATGGAAATTTTTGTCACATACATTCGTTATAGTCTGAGCCAAGGAAGTTTCCTCTCTTTCTCTCTCTCTCTCACATATTTGACAGTAGTGTACACAAGAGCTAAACGATGCCAAGACTAATATTGTTTTAAATAGATATACGCTACATTTTTAAAGGAAAGGAAATAAATGTCAAACGGGCATGTTGCATCACAAATAGGTTAGGCTGCACTCGCGGGAAGGAAGGAGTACAACACTAGTTTTCCAATCCATTTACACATCCTGATTGATAGCTATTGACTTTCTAATTAGCCTTTCAGATAGGCCAAAAAACAAAAAATCATCAGCCCCCATTTTTCCCAAGCTGCCTTGTTTTCATCAGCATCTTCCACTCTTCCCACGCCTAAGTGAAGTTGCTTCCGCTCTGGGACTCTGGGACTCCATCTGGGGGCGGTGGGGGTGGGGGTGGGGGTGGGGGTTGGTGATTGCACTCTCCAGCTCCTCCCTGTTCTTTCAGGTGACCCCAGGCACATTTCCTCCACCTGCTCCTCGCCTGCTGAACTTCCTGTTACCTCTGCCCTTCGCTACACAGGCTCCTGGTATCCACAATTTCAGTGACCATCTGTGTTACTCTCCTGGGGCTGCCAGAAGAAAATACCACAAACTAAGTGGCGCACAACAACTGAAATTTGTCCTCTCACTGTTTGGGAGGCTGGAAGTCCAAAATCAAGGTGTCCAGAGGATTGCGTTCCCTCTGAGAGTCCGGGTAGGATCCCTCCCCGCCCGGTCCAGCTGCTGGTGTGTGTTTGTTGGCCACCCTTGCATTGCAGCTGCGTCACTCCGGTCCACTCCAGGCTCTGCCTCTATGGAGGTCTTCACATAGCCTTCTCCCTGTGTGTCTCTGACTTCACACCGGCATCTTCTCATAAACACACCAGTCATATGGGATTAGGGGCCCAACCTACTCCAGTACGAACTCATCTGAACTAATTACACCTGTAACAACCCTATCTTCAAATGAGGTCACATTCCGTGGTATTGGGAGATAGCACTTCAACATGTTTTGGGGGAACACACTTCAACACATAATACCATCTGTATACTGAAGACTCCTGATGCTCCCTCTAGCCTGGACCGCCCCCGTACCCCCTAGATTTTAGACTCTTCAGATCATTTGAGTTTTCCTGGTGAGCATTTCACACTGGATGGTCTACAGATGCTTTGAAATAGATGTGTCTACATTGGATTGCATTATTTTCCGTAGTCTCTTCTTCCTTCTGTAGTTTCTCTCCCAGTTAGTTGTGTTTCAGGCATCTTCTCCAGGATGATGGGCACCTGGGTTATCCCTGGCTGGTTAGTCACTTTTGACCATGCCTCTGGCCCATCTGCCCTCCACGTGCCCCTGAAATCCCCTCTAGGCAGAAGCAGTCACTTCCCTGGAAACTTGAAGTGCTGCTGACTTCAGTATAGTCATCTCCCGCTGTCAGTATAGACAGACATCTCTCACTGACAGTATAGACGTCTCTCGCTGTCAGTATAGACAGACATCTCTCACTGACAGTGTAGACATCTCCTGCTGACAGTATAGTCATTTTACAGAAATGGCCTTCAGTGGGAGACAGAGCTTTGCCTAAAGTTTGAGCCTGCGTCCAATGGCTGTTGTGTGGGGGGAAAAAGGCTCAACCTCTTTGCCTCAACTTGAGAAGACTTGCAGGAGCCCTCCCAGCTGCAGCATTGCCTGGAGGTTGGCTGAGTTCTTTGTGGAGATGTCATTGCAGTCCAATTTTTCCTCTCCTCCATCTTACTTTCTTCCCTCTCCGATGAATGTCAGACCTAGAGCACGCTCCAGGGAACACCGCCTGCTGCCGGTCTCTGCTTCAGGGCCTCCCGAGGTAGGTTTTGGTGCTGGTTCACCCACTGGCCAAGGAGCTTGCAATGAGGACCTCAATCCTGGCATACGCAATAGGCACGGCTCCAGCATAGTTAGGAATGCAACTGTTAAAACTTGCACCATGGTGATCTGGAATGCTGCACGGGGTGAAAAAAAATGCAGTTCTTAGAAAACATACCAGGAACTTCATAAATATGGGGAAAGGGTAATGATAAGGACGCAGGATTTAGCTAGCTGTTCCCGCGGGAAGCTGGTGCTTTGGAAAGTGGTGACAGAATCTGAGAGGAATTAAGAATGGGAATGAGAAGCAGAGAGGCCTCCTTGGCAACTTATGCAGAGATTCTCAAGATCTTCCACCAGTTGTGGGGAAACTGAGATCCAGAACCAGCTTCTAAATGTGGATCACAGAGTTTCAGAGAAAGTGGAATTCTCCACCTAGGGAAATCTATGGCTAAGGTCAGGGCCATACTTGGAAAAGAATGGGGCCCTGAGAATAAGATGAAAATATGCGTTTGGTGCACTTGGATATCTTATCCCCAACATCTTTTAATACTCAGAATGCAGAAGTACCTCTCCTTCTCCCTGTTAGAGGCTGACTCTGTCACATTAATTAGACATACAGGGCCTCTTACTTGAAGACCACGTATCACCCTAGAAGTACGGAACCTCCTGGACAGCAGGGCAGCAGCCAGGGGTGAGTCACATGTACACTTGGCCAGGGAGTGGCTGGACCTGGCTGGGGCAGGAGCAGACTCAACACCAAAGGAGGGGCCGGGATCAGACAATCTCTGCCCCTAGAAGCTGAGAGCACAATAACGAGTGGCGTTTGAGGGTATCTGTTCAAGAGCCGGGAAGGTAGGCAGAAGGTAGTGTTATAAAAGAGAGAGTTTACCAGTGCCGGACGACTCTCTTCTGATACAGGATTTAACACCATGGCAAAGTCCCTGGGAGAGGGTGCTAACAAACTGCTCAGGAGGCTTTTCAGAAGCTTTGAGAAAACCATGACCCACACCCGGTGAATAGACAGTGTAGTCATTTTATAGAAATGGCCTTCAGTGGGAAGGAGTGGAAGCAGCTGGAGAAAGAAGGGGTCAAAGGCTCCGGAACCTGGGTGCGTGAGCCTTGGTGGGGAGCGTGACATCAGAGTGCTTTGAGAAGAGGCCTGTCTGTGTGTGTCTGGGTGTGTGTGTGCGTGTGTGTGTGTGTGTGTGTGTTTGGGGAGAAGCTCTGAGGACTGGGTTGGGAGTGTATGGTCAGGTGCTCAAAAGAGAAAGGCCAGCTATCTTTCCCTGTCAATGGGTGTGGATCAGCCCCAGTCCACAATCCCACAGATCCTTCACAGCCCTTCATATAGAAATGTTCCCAGATCATCACACACTCTTTAGAGATGTAGTTTTAATGCCTGGTTAATATTTCATGTATGACTTGGTCATGTGTTATTTAACCCGTTATGTCCTCTTCAGTGTTTACTTCCGGTTTGGCGATTTTATTAAAATAATACTATGAAGAGCTCACTTGTGCAAATGATTTTTTTTTTTTTGCATTTTCATAAGTAGAATTACTAGGCCAAAAATTAGAAAGATTTTTTTTAACTTCTTGGATGTAATTTTTTGAATATATAAAATATTTGCATGGTTCACACATCAAAAATATGTAAAAATATAAATTTAAAGAATGCTGACTCATATCCCTATGCCCTCCACCAATCCCACCCACCCCACAAGCAATCATTCCATTTCTGTTATCCATCTTTTGTTTCTTTTTAAAATAATGATACATATGTATATATGGGTGTGTGTGTGTGTGTGTGTGTGTGTGTATAAACATATTTCTCATTCTTTCTTATATGAAGGTAGCATATATATATGACTACACACACACACTATTCTGTATCATGCTGTTTTTACTTGTTTACTCATAGAGACCTTCCTCATTTTTATGGCTGCATGATATACCATTATGTAGCTGTATCATAATTTATTCAACTTTTATTTCCTTATTGATGCTCATTTGGATTGAGTCAGTCTTTTGCTTTTGTAAATAATGACACAGTAAATAATCTTGTTCTTAAATCCTGTTTTATATTGATGTGGCAAACTATCAGAGTAGACTCCCAGACTCTTAGAAACAAAATTGGTAGGTAAAAGGGTAAATGTAGAGGTAATTTTATTAGGTATTTCCAATTCTCTTCTGTAGGGCTTATATCATTGCTTCTTATGAGAGTTCCTGTTCCCGCCACTAGTTTATATAAACATTTTTAATCCACATGATCAAATTTATTTTTTTCCAAATCTGCCCATTTGGATCCTTATGACTTTGTGGGCAAAATCTGCGACTGCCTCTGAAATAATGACATTCTGGCATCTTCTGAGGAGAGTGACCAAAAGGATGAAGATTCCAGTCAAATTGGGAACATGGAACCCTCCAGGCATTTGGGGAAGGACAATATTTCATCACTAGAGACTATTCCTTTTTGCAGAAAGTTTAGTATCCATGACCCCTGCCCCATAAGTGCTGACCGTTCAGACCACCCAAAACTCTTCTACATTTCCTCACATCCCCAGGACTCTGGCTGGGAGGTGCTAAGAGGAACAGAGATTCCAAGATTAGGGAAAGGAGACCCAGGGAACACATGGTAGCTGTTTGCAAATATTAAAAATGCTCAAGTGCCAAATGCCCAAGGGCACAAGCAGGTGCGGGGTACATGGGCCTTCACTCAACACAGCGATCATTTCCCAACCACGATTTGCCTGTGCTGGAGTGAGCTTCCGGATGGCACGGAGCTCCCCACTTGGGAAGTTTGCAGAATCGGTGGGCATCTTTCAAGACTCCTGGAAAAGCCGTCACCACATGAAATGACAGGCTTGGCTGACTGATTCTATTTATAAGATTTTCTTTTTTTTTTTTTTTCATTTTAAAGCTTTTTTTTTTTTTTCTTCAGACCCCTCTGAAAGTTGTCTACTTACTCTCCCCTCCTGCCTGAAGTCTGCGTTTCTCTTCAGTCGGAGACATTCAGATGTCTGACCTGCACTGGAGCCTCCCTAATGAAAATGAGCTCACTGCTTCCCAATACTTTTCCTTTACAAAAAAGAAAAAGAGAGAGAGAGAGAGAGAGAGGAAGGAAGGAAGGAAGGAAGGAAGGAAGGAAGAAAGGAAGGAAGGAAGGAAGGAAAAGATTGTCATTTGACTAAATGTTGACTTTTCTAAGAATTAATTTAGATTTTTACACATACAGGAAAAAATGTATTGGTATATTTCTAGTAACTAAAGCAACAAATCAAACAATATATTTTGACTCTCCTCTATGCAAAAATTATGTGGAATAGGATCTCTAAGAATACAGCTAAGTTACAATGGAAGTTTCTAGCCCAAGAAAAGCTGGTCTACTGGGCCCACAGTTCTGTATGCCACTGAATTCAGACCTGGTAAACTGTAGAGCAAATAGCATGATTGCACTAAGATTGAAATACAAGCGTCAGTCTGGGTGCCAGCTCAAATGAATTAATCCTATGTTTAAATGGAATCAGGTGTTTTTCTCTTGCAGTTGGATGCTTTTTTCCTTTACTAATCAAAGTAAAAAATGGAGCAATTAAAAAGAAACCAAAATATTGCAAGCACTTAGTCCTTTGTACGTAAGGGGGCTTTTTATTTTATTTTATTACTTTTTATTTCAAACATAACATAAACCAAAAATTAATTACAGCAATTACATAAATTACTTGGAAATACATAATGCCAATGATTTCAGTGGCTGTATATTTAAGAAATCCATATTGTCCACATATTCTTTGTCAGGCGTAATGGGAGTGGGGGCAATAAACCCACAGTGATAGCAGGAGCATCTGCCTCAGAGTTAGCCAGGCACGGTTAACTGCTGGCTGCCGGGCTTCTTCACCTGGACTCACACAACACATTGGGCAGGGATGAAAATGCAACTCTAAAAACCTCGATCCCTGCTATATGAAAGAAGCTAAGTGCTGTAACAGGGAGGGGAGGGGTCAGTCTACCGGAACACCTGGCCACAGAAAAGTCAGGTTGCAACAAAAATGAAAAGATTAGTTGGAGGCCCAGGAGCAGAGGGGTGACACAGGGAAGACAATTCACCCAAGTCCTACACCAGTTCACAGCTGCAAGATCCAGGGCTATCACTTCTCTCTGGACTCATAATGCATTGCTTCTTCTAAACAGCGAAGCTTCTTCTAGATCTGACTCCAAGATTTTGTGATTTACTTGACCACCCATATGGTACCCTGTTAGACGTCAAAAGGCAAGTTCAAACAAACAAATGGACATCGCTGACAGTAGAAGAACTCAGACTCTCAGTCAATGAGGAATCCCTTGCCCCATGTTTGCCACTCGCCCATTAATATATATTTTTTCACTGTGTCCATTCCTTTAACGCTTGAGCTGGAGCAAGGTGAGCATCTGAGAAAACTGCCACTCACGCTTGTGAGACGTCTCAGGAAGAGAGCACGGAGGCTTCATGACGACAGTGCCTGGTTTGGAGTGTGGAGCTGCTGAGTCCTTTGGGGGCTCCTGTGCCAGCCTTTAGCTCCAGTTAATGATTTCTGCTCCTTTACTCTCTTTCTCATAGGAGACGGCTCCATCTTGTTTTATCTACTGACTTTTTTCCATAGTTTTAAGATTCTTTTAAATGTTATTATTATTATTTGCATTTTTCATTTGTATAAATGTAAGGAGTACAACTGCAGTTTTGTTCCATGAACATAATGCGTAGTGCTGGAGTCTGGGTTTTTAGTGTAATGATCACCAGAAAAATGTACATTGTCCCCATTAAGTAATTTCTCATCTCTCACCACCCTCCTCCCCTCCCACCCTTCCAAGTCTCCATTGTCCATTACTCCACACTGTGTACCCATGTGAACGGGTGATTTAGCTTCCTCTTGTGAGAACACGTGGCATTTGACTCTGCTTCTGAGTCGTTTCACTTAAGATAACAGCCTCCCGTCTGTTAGTGTCCTTCACTTATTTTATCTGTCACATTATTTCATCATAAGTAGCATGCAAAATCTGAATAGGAGATCAGAAATGTATAACTTAGCAAAATAGCAAAACATGAAAATCATTTTTGTACATACGTTTGAGATATTTGACAGAAACATCATTAGGTACGTGTCTATTAAATTTCTCATCCCACATTGCTGGTCTGCATATCTACTTCAAAATGTCAGCTTCATTCCATATCCATTAACAAATATTTATTGGTAGCTATTCTATAGCAAATATTGGTTAGGTGTCGTGAACACAGAGGGGCACAAGACAACCATAACCCATATCCAACTATACAGACCCCCAAATGCGTTCCTTATTTAGTACAGCAAAGAACATGCCATAGGTGCAGAAGACAGCACTGTGTGAGAAATCTCTTTTCTTAAGGCCCAGAATGGTGAAAAGAAGAGCATTTTGTTTTTGTCGACAATGAAGTTTCTTCCCTGGCTCTAGAATGGAAATAATATTAAAAGCCCCACAGGGTGGATTTTGCAGGAAATGGACCCTAAGGAGCTAAAGACTGGCTTCTTTACACTCTTCTTTACTGACTTCTTTACACTCTGGCAACCTAAGGGTGACACCTCAACAAGACTCCAGACCTATGTACAGGTGGTTCAGGCCACAAAAGGGTTGGAGGAACATCTCCAAGATGCCTGATGCCCTTCTCAGATGCCTCCACTCTCTTTAATGCAGATCCAGCCTTGGCTCAGCAGGGACCACATGGGTGCAGGGCGGAGAGGAGCCTGGCTGAGAAGGAGCCCACGCCAGTAGGGGTCTGGTGGATAGGAGGACTCCAGGGAGACCCAGAGCTCCTGAAGGAACCAGCATTGAAGGGTGGGGAGGGTGGTGCACAGAATGGCAATGGTGTTGCCTCATAGAGAAGGAATGGGTAGGAGAGCAATATTTCGAGGCTTCGGTATCTTGGAATAATGGGAATGCCAGCATGTTGTCCATAAGAACTTCCTAAGTACCCAGAATATCAGAAGAGAACGGGCTACCCAATGCTCGCTGCCACTTTTATGGAAACAGCTCTAACTGCAGATTAATTTCATAAAGTAGTTTGTTCTGCATACAGGATCTCAAAAGGTATTCAGAGATGAGTCATCCAATCTCTTTATTTTGTAGAAGACACACAGAGATTTTGATGCCTATATGAAGTAAAAAACCCAGGAACAGGCTTTAATATCTCTTGTATCCCCAGGTCACGAGGAGGAGAAGACTGGGTTTAAATGCTGTCCAGCCGAACACCCAGGGGTTACATCTTTACGAGGGTTCTTAATGGGAGGGTGCTAACTGCCTTGTTTAGTTCTAATTACCTTTAGAAATAGACAATGTTTGTCCATTCTACTTTTCGTCTCTTACACAAAAATGAAGGGTTATCAGGAGAAAAAGTTCCTAGAGTCAGCATTTATGTTGAAAAAGATTTCTAGATTTAAGTGGATTCAGTGTGAGTATCAATTGTCGGCATTTACTTCTATAACCACTCTGTCTTAAATTAACAACTTTCAGCTCCATTTAGAAACATATAAGTTATATATCAGACCATGTAGACAAAGAGAATATACTAGTTTGAATAGATTGCTTAAGACAGACATATCTATGGGCCTAAATACAGTTGAACTCAAGCAGTGAAAAACAGAATTGTTTTACTGATGCTAATCTTCTGAAAAATTTTGTTTAAAAAAGTCTATTGCCAGAGAAAATAGAAAGATTAAAATAAAAAAGGAAAAGCACTGATACTTCTAACATCTTTTATGTATCCCTTCATTTGGTTGTCACATACCCAGCTAAAAACACTTTACAACCTAAGACATGTAATGCTTTCTGTGATTGCCAATACCATTTTCGGCGAGTGTTTTTTATAAACAGAGCTGCTTATCTCATGAGTCATCTGTTTCAGAGATGACAAAGAGCATCTCAAAGTTAGCCTGCCTCCTCCAACTCTAACTCTGGTTCCTACCTATGCAATTTCATATTTAATATGAGTAATAAGTTTAAAACATTTGAACATGTGTTCCACTGGTTACCAAGAAGGAACTTGGAGATCAATGCCTAGATGTTCATTGACAAACCTACATATCAACTATCTTCTATGTCTGCAAATCATTTTTGTCTCCCTTCAGCTTTGCAAAAAGTCTAGCTCTAAGAAGTGACTTAGAAATATGAGAAATTTCTTGAATCTTTTTGTGCAGAGACTTCGGAGTAACCCATGTTTCCTTCTGGGCTGATATATGACTGTATCTTGATTCCAAGTCATCCTTTGACAATGATCACCGGTCCCTGTGGCATCATCCTCCTTTGTGTGTTGAGGCCCCTGTAAAATCTCAGTCAATAAGTGTTTAATACAAAAATTGACAGTGGTTTATGGGGTACTGATTCATAAAGGACTCGGGCTCACAGCATCAAGCCTTGTCAAGATTTGCATTTCCAATCACTTAATAAATAATAGTATTTGCCTAAAAATAAAGTCTAAAAGTTATATGCAAAAGCAATGGGTTCTCAGGAAGGTGGTTAAGTATTAAAACAAGCACTATAAAGTAGATTTATGTCATCTTAAAAGATCCTATTCTGCATAGGAGAATAAATAAACAGAAGGAGGTGTACTGAACAGTTATAGGAAGTTTGTGCTTGTTTAAAAGCCATGTGTTGATTGACATAATCTTTAGGTCTATGTACAATTTTCAGAGAAAGCTAAAGAATTGCATTGGTTTTCCTGATGGTTGCATAATAAATTAGATAAACAGGTCCTACAATCATATCTTTAAATTTAATTTATAGCTGTAAAGGGAATTTATGCTTAAACATCTTTAAATGTAAACAAACACAAGTCAGAGGAGAAGGCATGGATTCTCAAATTTCCTTTTCACTGCAGAAACTTCAGGAGGCTAAGTCTGCTATTTTTCTCCCATCTGCCCACCTTCCTCCACAGTTAACAAAATAAAACATTATTTTGTCAGCCAGGTGCAGTGGCTCAAGCCTGTAATCCCAGCACTTTGGAAGGCCAAGGCTGGCGGATCACTTGAGGTCAGGAGCTTGAGACCAGCCTGACCGTCTCTACTAAAAAATTCAGCCAGATGTGATGGTGGACACCTCTAATCCCAGCTACTCAGGAGGCTGAGGCAGGATAATTGTTTGAACCTAGGAGACGGAGGTTGTAGTGAACTGAGATCGTGCCACTGTACTCCAGCCTGGGTGATAGAGTGAGATGCTATTTCAAAAACATAAAACTAAACTAAACAAACGAAAAACCTTCTTCGAGGCTATTATCTTTTTGAAATGAATATAGCTGAATTTCCATGTACTTGGAGACTGGTGAGGTCAGAAGCTCTGTGGCTAATCTAAGGCTTTCTATCATTAGTGCTGATGTTTATGCTTTGACAAATAAGACGAGGGTAGAAATTTTTTTAAATGGAAAAACCATTGTTTTTTTTATTTCAGATTCAGGAAGAAAAGAATTATAATAACAACAGCAAAACTACAACTACATAAAGTGTATCATCCCAGTGTCTCTAGTAAAATCTAAAAAAAAAACAAATCAATCCCAAATATAGTATTATTCCTGAATAGCAGATAAAGCTTCCATTTCCAGATAGAAGGGACTAATGGGTATGAGCAAAGGAAGGATGAAAGAAAGTCACTATGTTATGGAAGTATGCAAAATGACTCATGATTAAGTACAAGGTAAAACAAAGGTAAAATTCAGGAAGGTATTGTTCTGCCATGGTGTTGCTATGCTTGTGAGTTAAAATTGTTGAACTTGTTTTAAAACATATATGAATGTCTGTGTGTGTTCTAAAAAAACTTGAATCTGCCTGCTGACCTCGTGTTCTGACGTAGACTAAAGAGGTCTCACATGGACTCTGTTTTCTATGTATTTGCATAATAACTGAAACGGACATATTTGGATAGGCATTTGGAGTACTGTTTTAATATAATTTGCAACTTGACCTTTTGCTTTATAAACTAAGACTATTTAGTGCTCACAAACATTTGAGAATAAAATATTTTAGAGGTGGATCCTAATTTATACTAAGGTTGTCTTTCTAGGCTAATAAAACATTTTCTTGGGATCCCGTATGAAATTCTACAGAAATTTCAGTTATCTAAGAATGTCAAGTGGTAAAGAAGGTCTCCTATTAAGTAGAACAAGAGATGCATTCAAATATTAGATGAAGTTTTCTTAGAAAGTTAGAGGAAACGTATCATCAAATGTAATTTTGCGTGACCACATTTTTGGTAAGTATTGCACTATCTCATTTGGATTCTTTCCACTACAAACATTGCTTTATAATAATTTTTGTGATTTTTTTGGAAAAAACTTTAATCTGGATGAACATCTAAAAAGAAAAATTATCTTAAATGGTAAATAGTGGTGATTACAATAGTATCAAGAAGGAAACCTAAGTTAAATTCCCAGATACTGAAAACATACATAGTAGAATAATCACATAAATGAAGCAATAATCACATAAATGAAGCCATCAGATTCTTTGGGGATTCAATGAGAATTTCAGTGCTCAGTTTTTTTTATTCTTTAAATACTAAGAAACATAGGTGTTTCCACTACTGATAGCACATCAAGGTTAAAATGGAATTTTCAAATGAAAAGCCAATCTCAGTCAACTATAAAATCAGTTTGCTAAACTCTAAAATTGGAATTTGGCTAGATAATCTCTAAAGTCCACTAAACGATGACAAATGTGGGGTTGTGATAAGGTGAGAATAAGAACTGTGGTCAACATAGGCCAGGGACTTAGATGACTATGCAGAGCTGAGGGGTGGACTTTTCCTCAACGAAGAGGGTGGCAGCCCATGTGCCCAACCCAAAAGACACAGTCACATGCAGAGGACTCCAGGCTCACTCTGAACATCAAGAGGCAGAGTGTGGACATGCTGGGTCATTGGTGGCTCGAGGGCAGAGTCACGGGACTGAGTCATCTGCACTGGCCAATGGTGAGTGAAGCAGACCCAATCCAGGAAGGAGGCCTGGGTTCAGATGACCAGGCTGGTGTCAAGACCAGACTCATGTCCTAGTAAGGTGTGGAAATCAGGTGGGTGGAAAAGAGGGATGGAGAGGGAAATCAGAGAGTAGAAGATTCTGCTTTGGGTGGACAGTGTAGAGAACAAGAAGCATAGGGATGTGGCCAGCATCCAGGTGCACTTCTCCAGCTAAATACTGCTTGTAATGTATTGTTCATTGACATACTAATTGGGAGGGCAAAAAACAACACTGAATTATTCCTATGCTATCTCCAGGCATGGATAAAACATGGCCCAACTTCTGCTTAGTTGTTTGTCGGTTTGTTTAATCCATCAGGGCCTACAAGGACCCAGGCTGCCCTGTAAATAGCTCCATGAAGCAAGACATTGTCCTACCACATTCCTCTCAGTGTTCCTTCCCACCTGCAGGGGCGAGCTGTTCCTTCCTCTGTGTTGAGCTTCTCCTTCAAAGTAGGGGTAGGGAGAGGGGCTCTCTCCCAGGGGCACACTGCCTGGGATCTCGGCGTGTCTCCCAGGCCCTACTGTCTCATCTCGTGCAGGACTCTGCAACCTACTGACAATGGGACTTTGGGGAAGTCAATGTCCTGATCTGGGAAGGTGGGCAAAAAAAGCCTGTTTTCTGGTTTTCTGTGTGGATTCTGCACAAGGGCCCATGGAGAAACCCAGACACCCACTAATTCCCTTCCCTGCACTTGCTAATAAATTCCTGGCACATGTGAATTCCCCTCCTTTTTCACTTTGCTATTGGTCAGTTCGACTGAGTTTATTATTCATTACTGGGTTGAAGAGAAGGGAAGAGAAGTAGGTTATGACCACAGAATGCAGGCTGTAGGGCTAGGAAGATTTGGATTCAAACCTTACCCCGAACATTTGACGTCGTGTGGGCCTGAGTGTTGAGTGAAACCTTTGGAGCCTCAATGTTCTCATGTGTAGAATGGAGGCAGGACTGATGAGAGGTTTAGAGAGAGATGGTGTAATGGCATCGCAGCCTAAAAGACACTGTATTCATGCTGGCTTTCAGTATGAGCTTGCCCTGGTATAATTGTGTATACCGCCACAAATCACTGAGACTGAAAGGACAGTAATTCACAAGATGGACAGTACCTCACACTGTCACCTGACATTGTCACTTTCCGTGTGTACATTCCGTGGTCACCTCTTTCATCCTGTAATAGTTATTAGAAATAGTCACGAAGATGGAGCCATTGTCCCTTAGGATAAAGGGCTCTCCATTCACTGTCACTCAGGGAGTGGGTGAATAAAACACGGTGAATCCATACAATGGAATACTATTCAGCAATGAAAAGGAATAAAGTACTGATACAAGCTGCAGTATGAATGGACCTCAAAAACACTAAGTTATGTGAAAGAAGCCAGACATGGAGGACCACATATTGCATGAGTCCCTTTATGTAAAATGTCCATCAAAGGCAAATCTATATAAAGCGATTCAGTTGATCTGTGGTTGCCTGTGACTAGGATGAAAATGAGCACTGACTGCTCATGGGTGTCAGTTTTCTTTTGGAGATGATGGAAATAGTCTCAAATTACGCTTGATCTTAGCCAATAGGCCAAGAAATGATATTCTAAAATTAAATTGTGGTGATGATATAATGATCCAGTAAATTTACTAAATGTCATGGAGTTGGATCCTGAAAATAGGTGAATTTATAGAACATATATTGTGCCTCAGTAAAGAGATTTTTAAAATGGAAAACTATCAACATTGCCATACGATTGTACAGCTGGGGAGAGGAATTGCTGGGACCTGGGCCCACCTTTGGCTACTCTCTTTCCCCTCTGTAGACATTGTCACTTGGCATGCCGCCACGGCCATGGTTTGTGTCGCCACCTTCCATATCATGATGGGTGGGCCCAGCTCTTCCGCAGCCTTTGTCTCCTCTCGCTCTTGTCCCTGGTCCACTCTGCTCCAGAGACCCTGCCTTTGGACCATTCCAGGTTCCCTTGGCCTGGCAAGCTCTGGCCCCTGGAACCCTCTGGGTTGGGTCTCTGACTCTTCACTTCTGTCACTTCTGTAACAATGTTGCCCTGTCTGCGAGGTCTTCCCCACCACCCAATCTGACGTAGCCTCTAAATGCTCCATCCCCATTTATTCTGTCTGTCTGGCTTAATTGCCCTCTGAGCACCAGCTCGTCACATACATGTTTGTTTTTTCTCCTCTCCTCTAGAATGTGGTCGTCTCGAGAGCCAGAGCCATACTGTTTGGGGTTCTGGTGGCACCTGAGGCAGAGCAGGTTTTGTGAAGGGGAGGAGCGGTCAGAGGGAGGGCAGGAAAGACGTCCTCAAGTGGGCAGTGACAGTCATGGGAGGAGAGCCTGAGGAGACGCTGTTCCGACCTCACCAGCTTGGCATCCACGGTGCCCGTTTGCACTCAGCCCCCAGGGAGGCCAAGCACATCCAGGGGCCCCCCAACTCCCCAGGCTGTGCGCGTCAGGGCCAAAAAGCTCTTTGAAGCCTAAGAGAAGGATATGAGCCAAGGCAAAAATTAAAAAAAAAGAAAAAAGAGGGTCCAGGTCATTTTGTATTATTTGAATGACTTGTCTCCTTTCTGTATTTAGACACCACTGAAGTCCTTCAATACTTTTCTGAAATCATAAATGACTTGTTATCCCTCGAGGCATCAGGGAAGAACTCCCTTTGTATAATCTGTATATTAAAAGACTTTGAAAGTGAATTTCTGCCAGTCAAAAAGAAACCTTTCCCTCTCTCCTTCTCTCTCTCTCAAACAGGTTGGTTTGAACACAAACTTCCCTGATACCTTTCACTATTTCTTTCCCTTTACATATTAAAGCTCAAGTGCAGATGGGAAAAGGGCACGGGGGAAAAGTGGCAGGACATGGAGCACAGAGCATCTCAGAAACACGCTCCTAGTTTGCAGCCCCTGAGATACCCAGTCCCCTGCTGTGTCTGTTCCTGTTTCACATGGGGGCTTTTGGGGATGCACTTCCCTGCTGTCATTCCACACAGTACCTGCCAGGATTGGGCTCCGTGAGCTATCCCTCTTGATGGCTGCCAGAACACGAGTGTGGAGCATGGGGACCTCACCCAGGACATCTGCAAAGTAGATGAGAAGTTGATCCTCATCCCAAGCCCTGAGCTTCCTGCGTGCCCTCATGCAGGGGCCCTGCTTTCGTTTCCGTAGCTCTGCCTTCATTGCAGGTGCCCGGAGCGCCTCTGCAGCATCCAAGCACTTACTCTGCCTGCACTGAGTCTGCTGCTTTGGGAGAGAACCCCGCTGCTCTGTGGACCACACCCCCAGGGAAAGGCAGGCCCTGTTCCCAAGGGAGGGACAGCGCGTGTTGCCTGTCAGCTGCTGGGCAGCGCTCATGCGTCCCCCCCGTGACACAGGTGCAGTTCCTCAGTCCCCTCCAACTCCTTCCCAAAGACCTCTCAAGACCCCTGACCCCTTGATTTATTTCCTGAAGCATCTCCTCTTTTGGGAATCTCCCAAATATCACAGGACCTACTTGAGTGGGGAAGATCTTGAATCCAGTGGTCAGAAAGGGCTCTCCTCCCTCTAAAATATGATACTATTGCTGCCTGCTCTCTGCCTGTGAGAAGGGCTGGCTTGATAGCCCACTGTGGGAAAAGCCATGTTTGATCGGAGTGTTTCTTGACCATATTAGCCAAAGAGGCGGCCCTGGCCTTGTCCGTCTCCATGTCAGTTGGAGCTGAGAGCAGGGTCTGTTTTCTCTATCTCACTCAACAGCACATTTAGCCACCTCTACTCGCCTCATTTTGGTCCACTAGGGAGGGAGGAAGGTGATTCCCCTGGAGGGATTTATGTTTGAATGTAAGACTTTTAAAGATGGAAATGAGTTCAAGGTGCTCACCCCTGAGGGCATGGCAGGTAAGCTTGTCCCACCCAGACCCTCTCAGATCACTCTTGGTCATCAGTCAGCATGACAATAGCACTCCCAATACCAGCTCTGTTCCTTGTCATCCCCAGGAGGCTCACTCCAGGGTAGTTTCAATGGATATAAGATGCCCTTTACAGTGTAATCAGTTAATTCATTAATCCTGTATTAATGGGACAATTTCTTTGTGTGCAGCACGAAAGATACACAAATAAGATGTGGTCCTTCCTCTTAAGAACCTTATATCAAAGATAATTGGACATTCGGAATTCCAGGGATTAAGGCGTGACATCTTTCCGAGCCATTATTCTGTCTACCATTATGGGCAACTTGCTTTTCTGAAAGCTCCCCATAGTCTAGGCATGTTACAGGAGGGTGCCTGTAATACATGTAACACACCGAGGATATGAGGGAGCTTTCAGAAAAATAGGTTGCCCATAGTGCTAGATAGAATAATGGCTGAGAAAGATGCCATATCCTGATCTCTGGAAGCTGTGCACAGGTCACCTTTCATGGCAATGGGACTTCGTGGGAGTGATGAAGTTAAGAATATTGAGATGGAGAGATGATCCTGGAAGGTCCAAGTGGGCTCAGGGTCATCACAAGTGATCTTCTTAGAGGTGGCAAGAGGGTGATAGTCAGAGAAGATGTGATAATGGAGGCAGAGGTTGGCATAATGCAATCAGGAGTCTAGAAACAGGACAGGCTCCAGAAGCTGTAACCATAAGGGACAGATTCTCCCTGGAACATTTGGAAGGAACACAGCTCTGCCGACACTTGATTTTAGCTGGTAAGATCCACTGCAGACATGTGACTCCTGGACCCATACTATAGGGTCTATAAGCCACTATATGTGCGATAATTTGTTACAGCAGCAATAGGAAACTGAAACACTCTGCATAGAGGAAGACATAATAATAACGAACCTATGTTCAGTCATTGCCATGTGCGAGATATCACTGTAAGTCCTTTCCATCTGGTAGTCTATTTAATCCTCGCAACAATTCTCTAAGATGAACAGTGTCACTATTCTAATTTTCTGATTGAGCAAACTAAATTTCATAGAGGCTAAGGGACTTTTAAAGTCACACAGCTAGAAGGTGGTGGTGTCAGGATTCAACTCTGAGCAGTCTGACTCTGTGGTCTTAACCACTCTTAACCCGCCTCTCTGGGTGATAGTTCAGAAATGCCACCAAGATCACATGTACAGCCAAGGGAGACATAATGATCAGGCAGGGCAGGGATTCCCTACCAAACACTTACTCCATCTTCACCACGATTTAGGATCTTTCCAATACTGCTTATTATTCTTATAATTGAGAGAAAATGGCTGTTTTCCAAAGTCTTGAATTTTCTACTGCTGTGCGTCACGATGACACTGAAAATATGATACTATAGATGAGAGGCTGCTACCAGAGCTGCCCTTTTGGGAATTCCCCCATCAGGGACCACATCACCACACCCCCTGGTGTCCCTCCCTTCTGATGAGGAAGCTCCCACACAGTGGCTCGAGGCTGTGCGCCATGTTCCGACAGCGGATTGCAGAATCATTGTGTGGGTAGAGACCATCATTTTCTTAAAAATAAAATAGAATAACAGAGAATATTAGGGAACACGGCAGAATATATAGAAAATATCAAAGTGCAAAAAAGCATAAGCAAACTTCAATTTTGTTTGACTTTACATATAAATATTCCTTTATTCCCAAAGTAAAATAGATTTCTCACTGTGGGTTATGTTAGAATACTAGCAGAGAGAAATCCAGAGTGGATTTCTTAGACCAGAGGGCTAAGAAATTTCTAAGACCAGGCTCTTAGACCAGAGCCATCAGGGAAAAACCAATTCTCAAAGAGAAAGAGACTGGTGTCAACAATAAGCTCACATTTGTACTCAGGAAAACATCTAGAAAAGGCAGCAGTAAACTCAGGGATCTCTGGTCTAGAAGGGCCTATAACCACAGAAAGTTAAAATGAAGAATGACTTGCCAATCTGTATAGAACCATAGCTTGAACAAACAAAGTTTGTAGAAGTGAAGTATTTATGAGTAAACTAAGGTTAGTGTTTGAAACTTACTTTGCTTTTAACCCATGTTGTCTGTGGTATATTAAATTGCCGATAAGTGGATGAGACAATCATATGTAATGCTAATATAGAGAGGTCTATTTCTTTATAAAGAGCAGAAGCAAATGCAGTACATGATACATCTTTCCTGTTCTCTGTCATCATGGAGTAAATATAATTGCTGGTCTAAACAGGCTGCACCTGTGGCAGCCACCTCAGGTGTAGGGCTGTGATTTAGAAGGAAATTATTTACTTATGAGTGATTGGTGTATCATTTCCATCCAAGAGAGACGCAGTTCAATCGATAAGCAATGTGGCCAGGTAGAAGGCGGCAGCTTTGTGGTCAGCTGATAAGACATTCTTTCTTTAGATTTCTTCTTCAATACTCATCACTCAGTGCTATTGTTTCCTTTGGACCCCATCTGACTGTGTGGCACAGTTTCTTTATATCAGCTCTCTCCTCTGGGCCTGAGTAAACCATGTACCTGTGGAAAAAAAAAAATGAGAAGGGAGGCAAAAAGCTCATCTTCTTGTAGCTGTCATGCATGTAAAAAACCTGGCAGCAAAGTGGGACTTGTGGTAATAATTGTGACACAATAGATTTTGACAAGAGAGACTGTTGATATGTTCATTTGCATACTGATGTGTAGTACTCTTTCTTCACGTTATACGCTCTGGACCCAACTTGCAGGCCCAACCATTCCTTCAGAACAAGGCATTGCTCAATCACTTAAGTCCAAAATCTCTACATAAGAAAAGTGGCATTTTTTTTTTTGTTTTTGAAAGACAAAGTTATAAAAGAGAAAGGATGTAAAGATAAATATAAAGCAGGATTATGTGTGGCTGTATATTTCCTACTGGAAAGTATGGACGATCTTTCAAGCTCATATACAAATGACATTGACTGAAGGAGATTGAAATCCCATAAGAAAATATGTAGCTGACTATTTGAGAACTATACACCTAACCATTGACCTCACCATTGAGAACTGATTTACTCCTAAAATTCCAGCAACAGCAGGCCTTTGTGAGTGGATGTCTAGACCCTGAATGAAAAGAACAGGGAAGACATTCATCTCTCTTATCCTACAATTACGATCTTTCTAAAGATGCAAGGTTGGTTTTTTGTTGTTGTTGTTTTTGCCGTATTCGTATTTTTTTAAAGAAAGAAATACCTTATGACTGCTATAGAGCTAAAGCATCTTCGGAGTGGTGGTAACTGGCACAGCTGAATTCCACAGCTAGAATTGCACATTTGAGACCCATCTGTTGGTTGCTTAATTTTGTTGTAAACTAATCAGGAAGAACTTAAGCGGCAGCTCACTGAAAGAAAATGGAGGAGGACAATAAACTTCATGGTCACTGACTCAGCAAGATCGTACAGATGCATGTGTGTGATACGCCATATATAAAGATTTAAATATTAACAGCTAAAGTCTATCCTCTTAAAAACCTCCACAATCAGCCGGGCACGGTGGCTCACGCCTGTTATCCCAGCACTTTGGGAGGCTGAGGTGGGAGGATCACGAGGTCAGGAGATCGACACCATCCTGGCTAACACAGTGAAACCCCGTCTCTACTAAAAATACAAATAATTAGCTGGGCGCGGTGGCGGACGCCTGTAGTCCCAGCTCCTCGGGAGGCTGAGGCAGGAGAATGGCGGGAACCCGGGAGGCGGAACTTGTAGTGAGCCAAGATGGCGCCGCTCACTCCAGCCTGGGTGACAGAGCGAGAAAAAAGAAAACCCTCCACATTCACTGGATTGGCATGAGATAAAAGTTAGTCTCTGGTAAGAATAACGGTGTCCAGTCTTGGTCTATAACATTTCAGAATGGGAAAGCTCGGTTTTTATAGACAGCAGCAACTCCACTGATGACATCAGATGTTTCCTTGATACTTCACCTTCCCAACGTCTCCAGCAAAGCAGCCAGCCGATGCCTGGCTCCTGGCATCCTACGGAAGGCTACTTCAGCCACCCAGTGGCTTCCTGGATTCTAGTCTAGGCTCTCGAGTCTATGCTGAGTTCTAGAAGACTTCCTGGAAAACATATTTTTGTCACAACATGCAGTCATCACCTGTTTATTAAAAACAGGATTTTCTTTATCTCTGACTGAAGCATTTTCTAGAACATCTGGTTGGTTATACTTTACATAAATTAACAGACTGTCATCTCCTCTTGACAGTTACCTGTTTACTTTCACTTCATTAAATGCCATTTTTCAGAAATAACACAAGATATATGAAACACAACATGTAATTAAGCAAAACAATACAAATAAACATAAATAATCATAATGAGAATGGGAAGGAAAAAATTCACTGGAGCATAAAACTGGGAATTTGACTATTGCCAGGCTTGTGAAGGCAAACTCAATGATTGCAGTGATATTCTAGGCAACTATAGTAACTAATTTGTGTGTAAGGTATATAGTGGTTTTTAAAATAATATGTTAAAATGTCTTCCAGCTTCAATTTATACCTTAAGTAGAGCTGAATGCCCATCTTTTTCTTTTTCTTTTTTTCTTTTTTCTTTTTTTGAGACAGAGTCTCGCTCTGTCGCCCAGGCTGCAGTGCAGTGGCGCAATTCTGACTCACTGCAAGCTCTGCCTCCTGAGTTCAAGTGATTCTCCTGCCTCAGCCTCCTGAGGACTTGGAATTACAGGCATGCACCACCATGCCTGGCTAATTTTTGTATTTTCAGTAGAGACAGAGTTTCACCATGTTGGTCAGGCTGGTCTCAAACTCCTGACCATCTGCCTTGTCCTCACAAAGTGCTGGGATTACAGACGGGAGCCATCGCACCTGGCATGTCCATCTTTCAGTCAAGGAAAATCCAAGTCCGTGCATATATAACAGAAACAAAATACCGGGGATGACCTGCTGAGATAAAGATAGAGGGGAGGCTCCAACATGACCTCCACCTGAATGTGAACCCAGAAGGCCTGTGAGGCTTTGGGAATGCAGGAGCAATAGTTGGAGATCCCATAGGCTTAGCAGTTTCCATCACTTATTCCCATCCTCTATTCCATTCAGGGCAAATCAGTTTAACAGAGAGAAACACCTATCCACATTTCGTATTCCCAGTTCAGCATCTTGTCTTTTTGATGAAATTACAGTATCTCTATTCCTGTCTTAACAAATTTTACCTATAGAGAAGGTTTTATATATATATGTAAAGTGCCTCATCATTTATATTGATGAGCAAACAGTTTCAAGAGTTGTATTTTTAGATTTCTGTTTGTCATTTTTATATTATCTATTTATCTATCTATCATCTATCTATCAATCTAATTATCATCTCCATTGCCTTTCAGTGTGATCCCTGGGCAAATGGAGAGGAAAATATAATAATTCGATTGTATCTTCTATAATTAGCAATAGCTATAAATTTCCTGTTACTATTCATACCAAAATCACATTTAAATTATTTAGCTCTGTCTGTATTGAATATACATTACTCTCAACAGAATCTAACATTTTTCTCCTAATATCCATAATTCCATCTCATTTTCTCCCTCCACATATTGTCATTCTTCTGCTAAGTCTGTCAGTCACAGTTTCCGTCTGCTTCTCCTACTTCATGGGCCAATGTTTCCAAGACACACAGTGGGAGGAGAAAGGGATTATCTTTCTGCCAGGTTTGGGAGGAAAGGGGCTCCACAGGCATGACAACTTTTGATTCCAGAATGAGAGTAAAGGACTAGGCCAAACACACCCAAACTTAAAATTATTTAACTCCGTGTGAAGGTGCAAAATTTATACTCAATATTTTCTGGTCTATTTTCACTTTCTCGATGAACATTTTCCCCCCAGTAACAGTCCTAATAGACTTGCCAGTCTTGATACATAAAGGTTGTTAAGTGAGAAAAGGAAAAACAAAACCAGCTGAAATAGATGAGACCATTGCTTAGCAGCCTGAATATATGGAAGCCTTTAGAAGAGAATGACAACTTTATGGTCTTTAAAATACCAGGAAGCCCTTGGCAAACTAAGTTGGTTAGAAGAGGCATGTAAATTAAATACTTAATGTGTGTGAAAAAGAAAGACTATGCATATTCAACTGCATAAAGGTTAAACATTTTTCTATGGTGAGAAATGATAAACAGAAAGCAAAAGAGAATCAGAAGATTGGAAAACTATTTTTACACATACGACACAAGGTTACTATCTCTCATATATAAAAATCTCCTAAAATTGACTAAAACATTACAAATAGTCTAAGAAAATTGCTAGGATGAACAGGCACTTATAAGGGTTAATAAACATACAGAAGGTTGTTAAACTTTACTGAGAGTCAGAGGAATGTGAGTTAAAGCAATAGTGAAATTGGACTGACAAAAAATTTGCGGAAAATGGTAACATGTAATACCACCGAGGAGGCAGGGAAGGAGATACTATCAAAGACGGCTGGGTGAGCAGGAAGTGTTACAGACTTTCCCCCAAATAAATTTCAAAATATTTCTTAAAATTAAAAATATAAGTACCCATGAACTCAGTAATTCCATTTTAGAAATCTATGTTATAGAAATGGAAAAAAAATAGCACCACTGTATGAGGATATGATCTCAAGATAATTGACTACAACATTGTTTATGGTGGTAAAAAGGTAAGAATCAAAAGGAGAATGGTGAAATATATTGTGTTCCACCTTATCAAAGGGGAACAGGTCCATATATTGGGTTAGAGTTGGACGCACTACAGAATATTGCACACCTATCACGGGATGAATTTACTGTCATGCCAACTGATGTATTTTTAAGTGGGAGCAGAAAGCTGTGGAGTACTATGCATGCTATTTTTCCACTTTTTTTTTTTTCTTGCAAACGATCATATGTTTGCATGAGCATTAAGGGATCGGGCCAGATTGTTGGTGCTTGTTGTGGTGGGGGTGAGGGGGTTGGAGACAGAGAAGGAGTAGTGTGTGAAGGTAAACTAACGCTTCTCTTGTATTATTTCATTGATTTCATCGTTATATGATCATAAACAACTTTTGTAATTTGGAAAATTAAAAATTAAAGTACACTAAATGTGTCTTTTAAAAAAGGAGAAAGAGCATGACCATGGATGTGGAAAAAGCAGGCGATGCACATTGTCATTTCATCCTTGTCAGGGAGAGAAAGGGACACAGTGCAGCATGAAGAATTGGGCAGCGGACGGCCTGGGTTCCAGTACTGGGTCCAGCATCACTATGTGGAAAAGCTTGGAACTAAAGTAGCCTGACAGTAGGATCAAGCCTGAGGGCAGTCAGTGTTAAACATTCAGGGGAGTCTGGGTTGTCTGGAATGCCGAGGGGAAAGGCGGGTTAAGGGCGTGGGCAGACAATGAATCAAAATGTCACTGGGCAGGAGGTGAGCTGAGGGCAGAGGGAGTGGGGAGGCTGCAAGAGGACTGGGAGCTGAGGGTGATGTGGAGAGGGGATTGATTATATGGGACTGGGAAAAGGTGAAGGGTAACCCCAAATCCCCCAGCTCCCCAAGACTAAAGCATGAACTTTGGAAAAGGGGCTGGCCAGAAGGCTGAGCCAGGCTGCTCCAGGACAGAAGAGAGCAGCCGTGTCTTAGCCAGAGGAGAGAGGGCCCAGGCTCTGGGCGTTGGCCTCCTTCATACTAATGCTCAGGGTTCTTCCTTCAGCGATGCTGCCCAGTGTGGCTTCAACCTCAGCTACACCTTGACAGAGATACTGTGACAGTGAAACAGTTGTATCCTCACCTGGAGCAGGGACATTGAAGAGCAAAATTATGAACTCCCTAGGGCAGCAGTGCCCATCATGTTTGGCACCAGGGACAGGGTTCATGGAAGACAATGTTTCCATGGTGTA
The DNA here is from genome assembly GCF_037993035.2 of Macaca fascicularis. Classification (NCBI taxonomy): domain Eukaryota; kingdom Metazoa; phylum Chordata; class Mammalia; order Primates; family Cercopithecidae; genus Macaca; species Macaca fascicularis. Next base: position 5,046,753 of record NC_088392.1, on the reverse strand, counting down.
CGTGTGTGGTGAGGTGGTTTTGGGATGAAACTGTTGCACCTCAGATCATCAGGCATTAGATTTTCATAAGGAGCAGGCCGCCTAGATCCCTTGCATGTGCAGTTCACAATAGAGTTCGTGCTCCTATGAGAATCTAAAGCCATGGCTGATCTGACAGGAGGTAGAATTCAGATGGCAATGCTCACTCATTGCCACATACCTCCTGCTGTGTGGCCTGGTTTCTAACAGGCCATGGACTGGTACCAGCAAGTGGCAACCCTTAGTTTAGGCTGCCAAAAGGAGCAATGGGCAGCCTGACGTGGCCCAGCTCCAGGAGGGCTTTCAGCTGGCCAGGGTCATTGCCAAGTGGCAATGTTAGGACCAAAGCAGAACTGACCAGTGCTGCCCTGGGGTCTGAGCTTCCCTGAGGTTGTGTCTTCTGGAAACATGGGTTGCAGTAATTAAATATCTGTGGCACCCTTGGTTCCTCAGGATGAATGTTCTTCTGTAATGCTGGAACTGTCTAATTTGATATCATTGTCCATAAAGAAAAAAGCAGCAGGTACAAAAGGTAAAAGGCCAAGGGTAGGGACAGAGCAACAGAGTGTACAAGCTTTAACACTTGGAGTTAAGTGGAGTCTAAATCTAATTTCTTTAAGCCCAAGTCCATTAAAGGAAGCAGCTGCATCCTTGCATAACTGGCTCTGCATTCAGTATGTTGTAAATTCTTACTAACAGCAGCAATGGGAATGTCCCCACACCCACCTTCCATGTCCTCTGCTTGGTGCCTATGAGAAAAGTCACAGGTGCAGAGACCTGAATGCACAGAGACCTAGGGGCAGAGCGACCTGGGTGCACCGAGACCTGGTGTTGCAGAGACCTGGGGGCACAGAGACCTGGGGATTCAGAGAGCTGGGGGTACAGAGACCTGGAGGCAATGAGAATTGGGGGCAGAGAGACTTGGAGGCACAGAGCCCTGGGGGTGCAGTGACCTGGGAGTGCAGAGACCTGGGGATTCAGAACCCTGGGGTTGCAGTGACCTGGGGATGCAGAGACCTGGAGGCAATGAGAACTGGGGGCACAGAGACTTGGAGGCACAGAACCCTGGGGGTGCAGAGACCTAGGGGTGCAGTGACCTGGGGATGCAGAGACCTGGAGGTGCAGAGACCTGGGGGTACAGAGACCTGGGAGTGCAGAGACCTGGATGCAGAGAGACCTGGGGGTGCAGAGACCTGGAGTATGGAGACCTGGGAGAGCAGAGACCTGGGTACACAGAGACCCGGAGGTGCAGACATCTGGGGCCAACCCAGCGGAGGCAACAGATATGGCTTCTGTTGGATGGAAACCTGATTCCTAGATGATGTGCTCTCTCCAGCAGGGAGCAGTTTGGTGTCCTCTAGTTTGTTATCATAGTCCTTTTCAAGGTGCAACTTTCTCTTCAATCAACTCTAGCTCAGAACCGAGAGCATGCCAGTTTCCTTGGGTATAATCAACTGAGAGCATGCCAGTTTCCTCGGGCATAATCCCGTACCAGGGATCACGTGGAGCCTGTGCTTTGTGGGTCCTCACGGGAGACCTTGACATCACCCACCCACACTCTGGCTTTGACCAGCCAGAGGCATTTTATATCTTTGTACCTTGCATGATGCTTAAAGAGTCTGCCTGTCTTTGAAGCATGCTGGCTGCTCCTAGATGCCTCTGTGCTGTCTGCCACCCTTCCACATGGCCCTTCAGCACTCAGCCTTTCCCCTCCCTGGAGTCCAGACACCAGCACACACATGACTGTGTGCTGATGGCCAGATTTCAATGGAATGAGATTTGGGTACTTAGGGTCCACCTTTGGGCCAATGCCAATGTCACAGAACAGGAAGGGCGGATGGCAGGAGGGCTTATTCAAACAACGGGACTGGGGACCCGCTAGACTGACCACTTAGTCAACAAAGACTGGGAACCCTCACCCCAGTCCAGCCCACTGGGAAGCCAGGTCCCTGCTGACTTGGCCTAAATGACTTATTTTTGTTTTGTTCTGTTTTGTTTTCCGTTTTACCGTTTACAGTGCTGATTAAACTAGAGTCCTTTCCTTGAATTGATTGGTGGTTTTGGAATTGCGCAGAGCAAACCACAATCAAATCCTGTGGGCTTGTCCAGAATGCTCCTGTTGGCCACTTGGAGCCGAGAATGCTTGAGTTCTGCCCAGGCCAATGAGATTTTGTTCTTTGAGAAAGGATGCAATGGAAAACAAAGAGAATAATAGTGGGGATGGGAGGAAAACTAAGGCAAGATACCAGAATCCAAGGAAAAAGAAAAGAGAGAAAGATGGTACAAGGATGCAGGACAACTGAAGGACTGTGACCACATCACAACCATAGCTCTGAGACAAAAGATCAAGAATTTGAAGGTGAGTACAGAAGAGCAGGACATATCCTCTTTGACAACTTGTTCACTCCAAAAATATTCTTGAGCACTTATAGTATGCCAATTCTATAATGCAAAATTTGGGCTCTAATTATCTCAAAAAGAAGGGGCTTCATGCACTGAAATTAAACTTTTTTTGCATAAAGATTCCAGCAGTCCTTCAGGGAGATAAAAAAGTAATGCAGACTTTTTTTTGTTCTCACTTTTTCCTTTTAAATGAACAGCTCCGAGGCATAACACCAGGCACCCTCAGTCTGAGGCTGCCATGAGATGGGGTGCAAGTAGTCTCATTTACATCAAGCTGAGTTAGAATTTGGAGAATTTACCTCCTTTGCTTCACACTTATCATCCCCAGCTGCCCTCAGGATCAGTCCACCAGACCTGAACACCAATCCCTGTGCCACCTCTGATTGGCACCACCTGATTTTACAGATGGCAAAACAATGTTTCAGAAAAATTAAGTAACTTACTCAGTTGCACATTTATAAATGGTGGAGCTAAAACAGGAACTCAAGTCTATTTTGTCTCTAGAGTTTACACTCTCTCTTCCAAATTCTGTGTCTGCATCTGTGTGGAAATACATACACATGTATATGTATATATGGAAGTAGACAATAGCAAAGCATCGCCTCCTCTCCAAAGAAGCACAAATGCCAAGAAAATCTAAATTTTAATATGCATACTTTACATGCAAGTCAGTTTACTAATGACAATGTCACTAAAAACACATGGAACTAACACCTGTTTTTTAACAAAATAAAATGCAGAAACTTATAATTAGAAGGAAATGGAAACTTTGCATGTTTTTACATGATGATGACAATGACAGGGATAGTAGATGCTTCCATTTTGGAGGACACCTTTCTTGCAGTGTCAATCATCATATTTGGAGTTTGGTGTAAGTTATTTAAATTACTTATTTAAATGGCTCCAGTACTTTAGGGTTAAACAATTGTTCTTTGCTAGGGGCCTTCCAATTTTCCTAGTGGGTAAGCATGGGATTACTGGCATAATGCATTTGAATTTGGAAGTTGCTTATGGAAACAAGATCATAAAGATGTCTGAATAAGCTAAAATAAAAACGTTGGTGATAAACTTTTTCATACCTTAATTCCATTTAGTCCTACAAGCCTAATATTTTGTCATTAGGAAGAGAAATGTATTCATTCGGCAAAGATTTTTTAAATGTTCTAACAAGACACTGTAGGCATTAGAAAATGAATTTACCAGACAAACTGCAAGTGAATCTTTTTAACCAAATCTACCATTATTTGGAGAATGTTTGTTGGCATCCCCACATACAAATGTATTGGAATATTTACTGTAATTCAGTGTAGAGCTAGAGTGTCTGCGTTGGAACCCAGTTCCACCCTCAGCTGTGCATAATCTTGGGCAAATCACATCACTTTTGTGGGGTTTTCTTCTGCTGTGAAATGAAGTAGATGACAGTAGTGTCTACCTCAGGAGACTGTTATGAAGACTAAATGAATCGATACATGGTAAGGGTTTAGACCAGTAGTTAGCACATAGGTTAATGTATTAGCAACTTTTTTTTTTTTTTTTTTTCCCGGATGGAGACTCGCTCTGTCGCCAGGCTGGAGTGTAGTGGCGCGATGTCAGCTCACTGCAACCTCTGCCTCCCAGATTCAAGCAATTCTCCTGCCTCAGTCTCCCGAGTACCTGGGACTACAGGCACGCGCCACCACACCTGGCTAATTTTTATATTTTTAGTAGAGACAGGGTGTCCCCATGTTGGCCAAGATGGTCGTGAACTCTTGACCCGGTGATCTGCCAGCATTGGCCTCCCAAAGTGCTGGGATTACAGGCGTGGTCGCTCACCTTATGGTGACTTACCTTAATAAATTTCCTGCTGATAAAGAATCCAGCATTTCCAGAATAAACTCAACTGCAAATAACATATCATATTTTTTATATATGTAGTAAGTTAGTTTAAATTTATTTAAAACCTTTACAAGTGGAATTTTTCTTCCTTATTACTGTATTTACATAGTTTGAGATCAGGGATATACTACCCTCAAAAAACAAATTGAGAAATATTCCTTTTCTCTAATTCCTAGAAGAACTTGTGCAAGATTGGGATTTCTCAAATGTTTAGTAAAATCGTGTGTAAAATTGTCAAGGGCAACATCTTTCCTTGTAAGAGAATTTTAAAGTATTGACAATTTTAAAGCAAGATTCTAGAGTATATTTTTTCATTTCTTCTCATGTTATTTACAGGAAATTATTCGTTTTGTATAAACTTTCAAATACATTGGCATAAAGTTGTTCATAAAATTCTCTGGTTTGAAATATCTGCTATTTGTAGCTATGACTCCCTTTTCATGCCTTAGCTTATTTATTATTGTCTCCTATGTCCTCCTGAGTTTTGATAATTTTGTGTATTTTTTAGCTTTTTAATGAAATGAAGTTTTGGCTTTGTTGATACATTCCATTATGTTCATTTTCTTTTAAAAAAATTAATCTTTGCTTTTTATTGTTTCATCCTTTTCTTTCATTGGATTTATCCTGTTAGTATTTTAATATCCTTCGAAATTGAATTAGTGGCCAGGTGCAGTGGCTCACGCCTGTAATCCCAGCACTTTGGGAGGCCGAGGCACGTGGATCACCTGAGGTAGGGAGTTCGAGACCACCCTGACCACCATGGAGAAACCCCGTCTCTACTAAAAATACAAAAAATTAGTCGGACATGGTGGTGCATGACCATAATCCCAGCTACTCAGGAGGCTGAGATTGGAGAATCACTTGAACCTGGGAGGCAGAGGTTGCAGTGAGCCGAGATCACACCATTGCACTCCAGCCTGGGTAACAAGAGCAAAACTCCATCTCAAAAAATAAAAAATTGAATTAGCTCAATTTTCAACTCTTAAAATTATATATTTCTCTAAATATGGTGTTATGTAGAATTTTATAGATTTTGATAAATAGTTTTTTGCTATCTTTTGGTTATAAGCATCTTATAATTATTACTGTAATTATTCTTGACCTTTTAAAATATATAAATGTAGGTTTAAAAAATTATATATATTTTATTGTTAATTTGTAATTTAATTGCTGATAATCAAATATCTTGTTCTATATATTACTCATTCAATTAAATGTTAAAGCTTGCTTTATGGCCTAGTAATGGTTCAATTTATATATCTGAGAAGACTATAATATTCTCTAAATGTTTAGTGAATGATTCTATATATATTCATTACATTATTTCTTAATTATGTTTTTTGACTTCTATGTATTTACCAATTTTGATTGCTTTATTTATCAATAATTTAAAAAGTTATAATAAATATTTCTATTACAGTTATGGATTTGACAATATCTTCTTTAAAATCTGAAAATTTTTTTGATGTGATTCAATGCTTCTCATTAGATTTATATACAGTTAGATTTGTTATATCTTCTTGTTGAATTGACTTTTCATCATTAAGTAGTAGCAACTTTTATTCTCTTTAATAGTGTATTTTACCTTAAAGAGTTATTTTTTCTACTATTGTAATAAAGCTATTCCAACTTTTTATCGTTTAAGATATTTTTCTTTTTTTTACTATTTATTTTTTAATGTCCTTTTGTTTTATATGCATATTTAGCAAACACAGACTCATGTGCATACATAATAGTGGTCTTAATTGGCAAGTTTAGACTATTTGCATTTATTATTATTACAAATTTCTTTCTAGTATTTCATATTTTGGTTTTTACTTGTCTTGCTTTTTTTTTTTTTTTTTTTTTTTTTTTTTCCTAATGCTTCTTTATTTCTGCTTTGCAATCTACCCTTGGTTTCCACAGTTAGTCCTCTTACCATCTCCAGTTTGGTGAGTCTCTTTTCTAGCTGGACTCATACATACTACACTATGTTTAAACACTCCCCCACTGAGAGATATCATTGCACTGATCTATTTGTCTATACCTATGGCATATCACTGTATTGAAGACTCTATCTTTAAAGTATCCTTTGGGTTCTGAGTGAGTGTCCTTGTTGTTCTTTTACAAATGATTTTAAGCATTCTTGGTTTTAGCACTCCCAGCTTAATTTGATAATTAGATTGCAAAGTTTAATACAAAATTTCTATTGGACTTTTTATTTGAATCACATTGAATTTATAGACTCACTATGGGAAACTTACTATCTTTAAAATATCTACGAGGAAATGCGATGCAGGTTGAGTATTCTTTATGTAAGATCAGAAGTGTTTCAGGTTTCAGACTTCTTTCACATTTTGGAATATTTGCACAGATATAATGAGATATCTTGGGTATGAGACTCAACTCTAAATATAATATGCAATTATGTCTCATATACACCATCACATAGCGTAAAGGTAATTTTATACAATATTTCAAATAATTTCATGCCTGAGAAAAAGTTTTTACTGTGTTTTCACTGTGACCCATCACATGAGATCAGGTGTGAAATTTTTCACTTGTGGTATCATGTCAGTGCTCAAAACATTTTGGATTTTTGGAGAATTGTGAATTTTGGATTTTTGGATGATGAGGAGTGTTCAACTTGTATATCTACCCATATTTTCATGTTCTTTAAAAGTTTTTTAAAGAATGTTATACAGCTTTACTGTATATATCTTGCACATATATAAGTTTAGATTTATTTGTTCACGTTCATTTGTTTTGATTGGAATTTCTCTTGGCATTTTCAAATTATTATTATTAGAAAAAGTCTCAATCTTTACATATTTTGTATTCCACCATATTACAAAGCTCTTTCATTCAAACTACATAATCTTGATATAGTGATAGTGCCAGGGAAATGGCAGTTTAAGCTCTTCATTTCTAATATTTACACATTTTAATTTTTTCCTTTTATTATTTGAACATACAGTAAGATAGAGTTGCAGTGGGCATTCTTACCTTATTCCTGACTTTTTAATGTTATTATTTCTAATGTTTCCCACTGAGATTATGTTAGATTTCTTTTAGCTACCATATATCAATGACAAGATGAGATGATCTCTTCAAGTTTGTATAGATAATTATCTTTGAATCTAGAATTATATTTTGTCAAAACCATATATGCATATATGTATGTCTATACCTATATCTATCTATAGACAGAAACAGAGAAAGAAGACAGACATTTATCTCTTCAATTCCCTATATATGTTATGGTAGTGACCAAAAACTGACAATTTAAAACAATGTTGACCCTTTCTTGGTTTTTGGGGAACCTACTTATTCACAATGCATTATTCATTTAGTATATACTAAGTTCAATTTTTAATATTTTAATTTTTACATTTATATTTATAAAGGAAAGTGAGGGGCCTTAAATTTTATTTGCTTAATATATCCTTGTCAAATTTCCATACCAAGATATCTAGACCAATATAATGAGTTGTGTCTCTTTTTTCTTTTTTGCCATTCTTGCACATTTTATATAACATAAGAATGATCTCTCAAATAACATTTGCTATAATTTACTAATCTCGACATCTGAGTCTGTTTTAAAAGGTAAATCTTCAGTTTTTATTTAATTTTTATTTAATTTTTCTCAAGTTTTGTACAATACTACATTTTTGTCAAATTTTATAATTTATCTCTTGAAAACAATTTTTATAGTCAGATTGGTATAGAGCTAAGTCACGTATTTTAATCTACCATGCTCTGTGCCTATTTCCCTTTTCTCCTCATTGTTCTTTTTCTTTTTCTTTTTCTTTTTTTTTTTTTTTTTTTTGAGATGGAGTTGCTGCTCTTGTTGCCCAGGCTGGAGTGCAATGGCAAAATCTTGGCTTACCACACCCTACACCTTCCTGGTTCAAGCAATTCTCCTGCCTCAGCCTACTGAATAGTGGGGACTGTAGGCATGTACTACCACACCGAGTTAATTTTGTATTTGTACTAGAGATGGGGTTTCTGCACATTGGTTAGGCTGGTCTCGAACTCCCAACCTCAGGTGATCTGCCCACCTCAGCCTCCTAAAGTGCTGGGATTACAGGCATGAGCCACCACACCTGGACTCCTCATTGTTCTTCATTGATGACTTCCGTCATTTTTTGATACTATTGTAATTGAATTATTCTTTTTATTGGGTTTTAAACAAAACTTTTAATCTTTTTGAACAATTTTACTTTTTGTATGCTACTTTATTAAACCAGCTTTAATCTGAATTTTTCTCTTTTTAAAAAATGCATTTCATTTATTTAAGTTTAAAGACTTGCTAGGTATTTCCTTATTTTAGTAATTCAAGGCTATTTTTCCCTCTACATTTGGCTTTTTCCTTTTCTTTCCTTTTTTTTTTTTTTTTGGTTTGCCTTTCACAGATCTTCATTAGTGCTCCCCTTATTATTCATTTCTGATCTGTAGTCTTTTCAGTAATTTTTTGAAATTAGTATTTTACTTGCTAGGTGATTACATTTTAGAATCAAGCCTTTTGTTTTATAAATGTTATTCTAAATTTTATAGCATTGTTGTTTTTGTTTTCTTTAGTTTATCTTCTAATATTGTTGAATTGAGTATCTCTTTTTTATGTCAAACTTTTTAAGTATCTGATGACCTGGAGAAATGTTGCATCTTTGCATTTGAGGTTGTCAATTTGTTTATCAGTTTTCAGAAACTGTTGGCACAGGATGCATTTGAAAGGAGGCACGGTGCAGAGTCGGTCTCTTGAGGGGCTGGGAGAGAGGGAGGATTGCAAATGGCTGCTGCATGGTCAACTCTCAGGTCTGAAATGGCTGCTGGCTTGGCTGACTCTCGGATCTGAAATGGCTGCTGCATGGCCGACTCACTGAATGGTTGTTTCCTTACAAATAGTCTCCTTATTAGTCATCCTGGTCTCCTCCTACTTCTCTCAAGTATAGAACACCCTTGGGACCTCTTCCACCTTATACATAGTCCTACCTTTTAAGGGGTTGTGTATTATTTCATTAATGGGAAACCTAACTGTTATTTATCTTCAAAAACTCTTTGTGGTCTCTGGCCCTCTGAAGACTCCACATATATAGTGCAATTATGTATGTGTGTGTATGTGTGCATATGTACACACATACATCTTCTGTATTTTCTATAGGTATTTGATCAAGAAAGAAAGGCTACTCTATATATTCAACTAGCCATCATATATCAGAACAACAGACTGTGTGAAACCATAGCACACAGCCTAAGTGCGTATGTTGGACATGAGAAAAGATCTCAAATCAATCATCTTTGTCTCTCCCTGAAGAAACCAGACAAATAAAAGCAAAATAAACCCAAAGCAACAAGAAGGAGAGAAATGATAAAGATCAAAGTGGAATTTAATGAACTTTAAAATCAATGAAACAAAAAGCAGATTCTTCCAAAAAATAAGGAAATATGATGACAAATGCTTATAAATACACAATTTAAAAGAAATGGACCAACTCCTTGAAAATCAAAAACTACCCAAACACCATCAATAAGAAATAAATAATATGAAGAGCCCTATAACCTCAACCAAGTCATCGTAAGTCAATATCAACAGTGATAAATGATGTTGCCAGTATGTAGCCTTGAAATGATGTGGTCTTCCTCTCCAAAAGGCACGTCTGCAGTGCAATCATGGTAAGAACATCAAAGAAACCCAAATTGAGGTGTTGGGTCATGGAAGCTGGTTGGAGAAAGCCTAGATCTTCTTCTGTGGCTACCTGAATATGCGTCCCAAGAACTTCCACTTTCAGTTGTTCCCAGTGACAGTGCAAGGTGGACCTGCTTGCTCTGCACCTCACTAGGTGTCTGTCCAGTGAGTGACAATCTGTCTCCTCACCTTTCAGGAACCCTCAAGTTCAATGAAGTAGTCTCTTAAACCTCTCATGAGTTTCTAGGGATAAAGAAAGACACTTGCCTTCTCCACTGTGAGGATGTGGCTGCCTCTCACTGAAAGTGCTGCAGCCCCAAGACTGCTTTGTAAACTCTTCTCCCAAGTCTTCCACTGGGACTGGGGAGGTGGGGCCTGGTGGGAATAGGGCTCCTTCTCCCACTTCTTAATAAATTCTGTGGAGATGTAAGTGGGACTTGTTGATAGCTTTTTAGAATTTGAGGAAAATGGGCACCTTGGCTTTAGCCTTGCATCTCAGCTGCAATTTCAGGACAACAAAGAAAGTCCCAATTAACATTCCACTGCACTTAAATTTTAATTATATGTGCTGCTACTGGCTTTAGCTACCAATTATGATTCCATGCTTTTACCTGTAATACGACCTTAACCTGCACAACTAGACTTATGTATTAGTCTCTCAGACTTCCATTAAAAACACACATACACACACACACACACACACACACACACACACACACACACACACAAGCAGGTGGGGCTTAAACAACAGAAGTTTATGTTCTCACACATCTGGAGGCCAGACGTTCCAGACTACGGTCCAACAGTGTCAGTGCCTGATGGGTTCTCTTCCTGGCTTGCAGACGCACCCTTGTCACTATGTCCTCACATGGCCTTTCCTTGGGGTGGGCATAGGGGCAGGAGCCTTTAGTGTCTCTTCTTCTAAAAACACGAATCCAACAGGACCAAGGCCCAGCCCTTATGACCTTCTTTAATCTTAATTACTTCTTTGATGGCTGGAGACCGTATCTTCAAACACAGCCACTAACAAGCAGGCCACAACAACCTGTTTCATAACTTGGTGGCCACATCTCTACTTTGTCTCCACTATCATTTCTGGACCCTGGATTCCAAAGATTTTGATCTTCACTATGTCATGCAAGCTTCCCACAGCAGCTGCATCCAGAGTTGGTGCTCAAATGTTATTAAAAGGGCTGATAATGCATTTGTCAATGTTCTTCCTGTTGCACTGGGAAAAGGTGCCATTGACTATTTGACTTCAAGCTATTTATGGTGGTGACACCCAATATGAAACTGCAGCATATTTCCCAAAGAGATGACTTTACAGCAATTAGGCTAAAAATTTAAGCAAGGTTTTTTCTGTAAAATCAATCTTTCAATTAGCAATATTAACTAATAAAGTTTACATTTTTTAAAATTCTGTTTGCCAATGAGTATCATTAAAGATACCACACGGTTTTGTCTGTTATTTACAATGCTTTCATTAGCCATCTCAAGAGTTGAGGTGAATATTTTTGACTCACTCAATTTCTCACTTCTGAAGTGGTTCACATGAGAAGGTGCGTTGTGTGACTGTGGGAAAACTTCTTATTTTTAAAAATTCTAGTGTGACTTTTTTTCTCTTCTTTTTGTCTTGAGCACCATAGGAGAGCAAAGATATAATACTGATAATAAGATAGGAGAAAACCTCACGATAGGACTACATAATGCAACCATTTTTTTTCATTCTTTCTTATCATCTTACAGAATTTTCCCAAGTCGCTGATATTTACATAGACAAAACATAGTAAATAAAATTGTGTATTGTTTTACATTATATCATTTTATAAGCATTTTGCCTGAGTCCCTTATCGTGGTCACCAATGTTTTCAATATTTCATTAACTGATTATTTCTCATTTTCCAATATTTCCATTGCTTCCCATTTTTACTTATTGTAAATAGTACTGCAGTGAACATCTTTATGATATGGAACCATATTTCTTCTTTTTTCAGATTACTCCAATTATTATGGATCATCAGGTAAATTCCTCCAAATGGAATCACTACGTCAAAATTCTGAAGTATCCTGTGGTTCCTAATGTACAAGAAAAAATATTTTCTAAAACAGTGTGTCTCTATTCTGGCATTTCACAACAACTCAACGTTTCTTGCTAATTATTTATAGATGAAAATGGAACTCTTTCATTAATTCTTGAGCTACTAGAAGTTGGTTCTCAGCTGGCTCACTTCGCTTCTCCTTCCTCTGTATGACTTGTGTCCTCATTTCATTCCTGATTTTTCTACCAGAGGCTTCTTATTTTTAGAAATCAATTTATATAAGAATAATGTTAATTTATGGCTACATTTGCTTCCTCCCATATTTCTTTTTATTTCAGTTATTGATTTTGAGTCCACAGAGAAATTTCTCTAACAAATTACCTGTTCCTTATGGGGGATGAAACCGCTACCTTTGTCCTGATCACAGGGACAGTCAACTGACTTCTGTAATGTCAGTGTATACGTGAGAGCTACAGCATAACATGGATAGACCTGCTGGTGTCACAGTTGTGTTTTCAGCACCCCCAGATCTGTGCAGTTTCCCAAAGTGCATCATTAGCCACTAAGCTGACCCATCAGAAGCCTTCCACTCTCCTCCACATATTTAGCTGACTGCAGATTTTTTTTTTCTTCACTTTATGTAAAGATACAACACAAATCCAAAATCCCTTAATAGAACACATGCAATACAGTAAATTACAGTTTGGAATCCAATCTCAGCTTTTAAATTGTATCCATACAGTACAATTCTCAACCTTAGCATAGGGTGAATGATGTGTTTTGGGCAACATGTAAGCCATTGTGAACCATTCATTCATTGTATTGCCACTTTCTTCCTGAGCCCTGCAATGTAACATAAACTTCTCAGTAATGAATTCAAGTGGGGACTACTAGGGACTCTACAATATTTAGAAGGCAAACCACTCTCTTTCAATACAGAGGCTGTAGAGGAGGTTTGATACATAAGCCCCTGTGTTCTCCTTCTCACCTGTCCAGTCCTCTCAGGCAGCTTATGTACAGTGGTATATTGCCTGTGATGTCAAACTAGTACGTTCATATATTTTTTTCTGTGTACCCCACAATTTAACCCTGATACACATATATTTACTTTGTCTTTTTGCACCTTTGCCACACATCGAAGTTTTTTTTATCATTTACATTATTTAAAATAATTTTCTGAAATGTTCAAATATTTTGATCAAAAGAAAAAAACATTTTATGACATTCCTTGTTGTTCTTACCATGTTATGCCAAATCTTTATGGTACTGCATACTAAATCAAGGGATGAAAAGAATAAATCCTCTATGTGCTGTAGAGAAAAACATCTAAATGGCTGAACCAATCTGTCTCTTTTCACATACATGTTTAGGCTACATACAATTACAGACTTACGTTTGCAATTGGCCTGCATCGATAAGCATCTGATATCTGGTTATTGATTGGACAAGAGAAAAACATTACGCAGAGCAACCTCGGCAAACTCCTACATCTAAAGACAAGTTGGTACATCTTTCTGGTTCAATATTTTATCCAAGTGCCTACTCCAAACATCCACAGGGTAGTCCAATAAGCCCCTAAGCCTGATCCAAACTCTTGTCTCAAAACTTGCTTCTTCCCCTGCAGTCTTCTTCCAGATGAATTGCAAGACATTCACACTGTTGCTGCAGCCGAAATCCCGGACATCAGACGTGACTCCTCTCTCCATCAGCCTTCATCCAAGTTGTCAGCAAATCCTGTTGGTGCCGTCTTCTATTCCAAACATACCATTACTCGTTCCATCATCCAAGCCTCCTTCGTCTCTTGCCCCAGGATCACACAAGTGTCCCTGCACCCTACTCTTCTCTCCCTCTGTCGCCCATTTATCGACCGTGCAGCAGCCAGAGTGATCCTTTCAAAACTAAAAACAGAGTCCTTCATCATTTTACATTCTTTATACTTTTTCCTTAATCTTCATGTCTTCCTTTCAAAACAAAGACATTTTGAATAGTATAAGGTTAGCTTAGCCAGCCCAAGCCTGGGCTCTATTCTCACCGCCTCCTTCTTGCTCACGCTTTTCCTGCTGCACTGCCTGTCTCGGGAGTTTGTGAACACAGCACACTCGCTCCTACCCAGGGCTCTGGGTTAGCTGCTCCCAGATATTCCCACCGCTCATTCTCTTAGCTTAGTTTAGATCTATGAGCAAATATCACTGCCTCAATGAGACTTTTCCTGATTATCCAATAAAAAAATTCAACCCCTCTAATTCTTACTTGGCTTTATTTTTTCTTTCTGACACTTATCTGATATTAGAGTACATGTTTGTCTCCCTTGCCAAAATGTACACTCCAGAAAGGTGGAGAATTTGCCCGTTGCTGTATCCTCAGTGGCCAGGACAGATCTCAGCATATGGCACAGGCTTGATAAGTGTTTGTTGAATAAATGAACTATACATATAATTAATCTTATTCAAATAACATTGATATTTTACGCTTCTAGCTGTTATCCTGTTGTAATAAGACTTGCGTGTTCTTACCCCAATTTGTAAAACATGACTGATTCTCCTTTTCTGCTGTGTAATCCTTATCTATGTTTTCCCAGTAGATGAGACACCCCACTATGTGGGAACTCTCAGGATAAATTTAGGGTAAACTGATCAGTGTTGCAGATTCAAATTGGGATAGCTGAGTTTCTTAAGTGGGAAGAATTGGGTGATTTTAGTTATTCTGTTCTTGTCCCCACTTCAGTCCTCTGTGGTTGGTCCATTTGGTAGAATGCTCATTAAAATGGTTATCAAGTGTTCTCTATTTCAGCCTACGGATGCCTTCTGTTGAATTTTAAAGGCAAATTAAAGAGGCAACATTTCCCCTTCTATAATCACCAAGTAACGTTGCTTTGGCTTTCACTTACTGAAAAGAAACAGAACTCCATTTGTTTCTTATTAAACAGACGTGAAGATCGTCCCTTGAGTTCTAATACGAATAAAATCAGTGTTGTTATTTGTTTGAAGGGTAGTCATTGAAAGAAGATTCTGTTGCTATTACCAATAAGTTTGTGTCTCTGGAAGCATGGATAGATTAAAAATCAAAACCCAATAGGAGAGGGTGAGCCCTAGAAAGTATTACCTGGTCTTCTTGCTTTCAACAAAGCAGGACTTTGTCTTTGATTACTAGCAGCAACACGAGCTTTGTAATTCTAGTAATATCCTCTATTTTTCCATAGCACCAGTCCAGGCACAATTTTACAGGGTATTGCCATGTTATTAGTAGAGAGGTGAGCTCATTAGGCTATCTTAGCCCCTTTTGTCTGGATAAGATTCTGCCACTTGTTACTAGAAGTTAAATGTTACCAACAAATGGTAAACATGTCACCTTTCTTCTGAGCAGCATCTCTCAATTAGTAGGGTCACAGCAAAATTTTTTGTGTCAATCGATGTATGCTATATTTCCCATATGCTTCCTTCCTCATTACCAGAGTACATGAGACCAGCAACCCTCACTGCATTAGTAAGTCTGTTCTTGTATTGCTATAAAGAAAGACCTGAGAGTGAGTAATTTATAAAGAAAAGAGGTTTAATTGGCTCACAGTTTCACTGTCTGTACAGGAAGCATGATGCTGTCATCTGCTCAGCTTCCAGGGAGGCCTCAGGAAGCTTCCCATCATGGCAGAAGGTGAAGGGGGAGCAGGAGCAAGAGACAGAAGGAAGGAGGTGCCTCACACTGTCAAACAACCAGATCTTGTGAGCGCTCACTCCCTGTCGTGAGAGCAGCACCAAGCGAAGGTGCTAACCCACTCATGAGAAACCACCCCCATGATCCAACCACCTCCCACCAGGTCCTACCTCAACACTGGGAATTACAATTCAACGTGAGATTTGGGTGGGAACACAGATGGAACCCATATAACTCACCCAACCCCTAGATCCCTTACAAATACATCAGCTTAAGTGGTTCTGTCATTTCTCATGAGGCAAATCTATTACTAACTCTCCACACTGACTGTTCTCTCACTTGTTCATGTACAACTTGGGTCATGACCAAATACTGGAGGCGAGGTGTAGAGAATACGATTCCACCATCCATTTTCCTTACCACAAGTAAGGGAACAATAAATGCTCCCAAGTGTTTTTTGAAACTGAAGTCAAGTAAGAAAGAGCTAATGCCATCTTCCCAGTCTCAAAAGTTCATTGTTTCAGGGTCATTTTTGGGCACTTTTCTGTATCCTCTATATTTATTACGTGCCATATTCTTAATTTTTCTATATGTTTGTATAAATATTTTATCTCTCCATCTTGTGATGTATTTGAGACTGAATGAGGGAGGCCTGAGGCAGATTTCTACCTCTTCCTCTCACTAGTAATAGCCATCCATTCATCCATCCATCCGTCCATCCATCCATCCTTCTGTCCATCTGTCCATCTGTCCGTCCATCTATCCGTCCATCTGTCCATCCATCCATCCATCCGTCCATCTGTCCGTCCACCCATCTCTTCAACAAATACATATCAGTCGGTTCCTATGCAAAAAGTACTATGTTACAAGCTTGGGGTAAAGGAATGCACAAATGAGCATAGTCCCTATCCTCATGAAAGTGTGTAAAAATTATCTGGCTCTGTGGAGATGACAGTGCCATAGAATATTTCTAAATGGTCACTTAATCAATGTTGGTAAAATACTTAGCACAGCAACTAAGATATTACAGAAAATTAAAAAAATAATTATTCAGTGCTCAGATAATTACTTTAAATTTTTCTTGTTTTAAAAGCAAATAATTTCATGATATGGCATTATTGCTGTGTACAATTTTAGCAGCATTTCACACTTTTTAATAGATGCTAAACTGTTCTCTCTCTTATATTTACTAGATTTTGCCTTCAACATTGGTGCCAATAATTTTGTTCAACTTTACTGTGCCTATCCTTGTCATCCTCCTTCCATTTCACCCATTTATGTTGATATAACTTTACCTTTTAGAACCATCTTACTTACTTGTTTTCCCCCAATGTATGATTTGCTTTTTAATATCAATTTAATTTTTGGATTTTATTTCATAGCCATATTTCATTACAAGTATTCCAAATTAATTTTAATTTATGTGTAGTATTCTTTCTCACAAATAATGCCAAATTAAATGTATCATCTTCCATCTATTATTGTAAGGTTGGATTGTTCTCTTTTTTCAGTATTTTGGCATTCTATTTATCTTATTTTCTTTATCTTCTATATTTTCAAGTTTGCTGTCCCATCATGGATATGATTTGCTTTTCTAATTTTATACCCAGTTGCATCCCTGACTTTCTATTTTTCCTTTCTCCAACTTAGTTCCATTTTTCTTTACTATTTCCATATGTGCATGCTTCTTTTTGAAATACGAAGCATATGTCTTCTAAATTTTCACCTTTTTTTTTTTTTGGTAGAACATCATTTTTAGTAATATACGTTCTTTTTCTTATTCCTCTGTTCCTTCTGGGAAGTTTTCCATTTCATAGGTCCATGTATTCATTTTTTTCCTGTTAAATATTCTTGAGCATGACAGATACACTTAGGCACGTGCCAGCAAACAATTTGGGCTTCATGCACATCTCCCCTCCCATGTTCCACCTGGGTCTTAGGTTAATACAATGATCCCTTTCTTAATATACAGTGGCAAGTACGAGATTACTAAAGGAGACTGCATATCCCCTTACACTGCCTGTGGCATTCCCGAACCACATTAGGGAGTTGTGCATTTGTCTTGGGAGACTGGAAGCATGTCTTGATCACAGGGCGGCACAGAATGCCACGGCACTCCTCCTGATCTGGGCTTCCATCACAGTTCCTTCCCTTAGACTAAGAAGCAAACCTGGTGGATGGATTTTCACCTACCTTTCCTACTGACTTTTCATATGCTATTTAAAAACATGTAGTTGAGGAGAGCTTTGGAGAGTTCAAATCACGGAGGTGTATGAGCTTTTTATTTTTTTATTTTTTTTTCTAAATTCTTAATTCTTCATGGTTACCTTTAGTTTCACAATTAGTCTATACCAAGTTTCATTTTCTTCATTTGCTATCCATCAACATTTTCTCTCTTAGCCTTAGATTCTACCCTGTCATTCTTTGATATTCATTTACTATGAGTATCTAGATTTATATTACTCTATATCAAAACTCCAAATGATGATTAGTCATTTAAGACACAATATATACTGTAAACTAGAGATGCCTGTCTTAAATATACAAAATTCTAGGACCAATGGCAAGCAGACCTCAATCTGACTTAGGCAACTGCAGTTATAATCAACTGAAGTGTTCATCAAGAAAATACAACTTAGTACGGTCGTCTTCCAAGTGTCCTGGGGCCAGTGATCCTCCATCACACCAAAGTCATTCAGAATTCTGGAGCAATGATGTTGATAATGAAATCTATGGAAGGTGCCCATCTTTTGATGATCCTTATGTCTCCTTTCGTTGATTGCTGTGGTTGATAATGTAAAGGAAAATTGACTGATATCAATTATAAATGGACTTGGCCAGTTTACTTTATGAACTTTCTCTTTATATGAGTCTAATAAGAACTGAAATGGCCCAAAGTCAGGTCTCATAAAATAGGTGATGGACAGTGGAAGAGGAAAGGGAAGAAAAGGACTTTTGCAGAGATGGCTGGTTTATAATTTCCTAAATGCATTCTCTGCTTGTATGGTCAGACAAATCAGATGCTACCTGCTGAAATCCAGTGGTTGTCCAGCAAAGGCATTTAGAATGGCCAAAAATGGTATAAAGAGCTAACAATCTAATACTTTTGTTTGATGTGAATATCCTAGTGACCCTTAGTAAGTGGTGCCCGATCCAGGGCAAAGACGGGTGGGTGGTTTGAATAAGATTGGTTAAATTATACTGGAGATGTCTAGGACCTGCTGGAAGCACCTCCCTGATACATTCCACATCTCCCAATGAGACTCTGCAAGTGTCTAAGAAACGTTGCATTTGTTAGTAATTCTAGCAAGAATATTGTCATGAACAATACTTTTTAAAAGGTAGGAACATTGGATTTTTCTCTTCCTTTAGTGTCATCTCATTTCTAATCATTCTGAGCCCTGGCCATGATTTACGAGTGATTTAGGTCTATGTTGGCCAAGCTGTTGTGTGAAACAAGATTGCAGGAAATGAGAGGGGCTACCTCGTATCCCTCCTCCTTAAAGTTACCCCACACGTGAAAAATGGGGACTTCCAGGAAACCCATTTAATTACCAGTATTTTCCATTACCTTAAAGCATGTCACCTCTTTTAATTTTTTTTCCCCCAGAGCAAAATTTCAGCATCTTACAAAGATTGGTCCTTGGAACAACTGTTTGCAAACATTGCTTGAGATTATTTGCATCTCTTCTCTGATTGGCTGACAAATGCAAGTAGCTGCAGTGACAAACAGACTTCTTATTGTGACAGATGGGCCACAGTTATTTCCATTTTAGTCTGTTTTGTTTAGAATTTATGTTGACAAAAAGAAAAAAAAAAAAGAAAAAGGAAAGAAAAGATTTCCTGGAAACGGGGAGGTGTTTGTTGTGTTTCACAAGATGCCTGAAAGGCACAAGATTTCCTTCAACTTCAATCGTCGGAGGATAACACTGCCTGGGGGGCCGCAGAGCCGCAGTCTGGCACCGTGCAATGCAAATCAGCCTGGAGACTGACAAAGCAGAGACAGAAAATTGATATTCCACTAGTTTTGAAAAAGCCCAAAGTAATATTTACAAATAAGATTTTTGATGATGCCAAGAGGAAGATAGTTTTTTTAATAAAAAAGAAAACCGTAAATTCTCCTACCAGCAAACAAATGCAGTTCTCACAATGTGACTATTTTCAGCAGTCTTTTTTGGTGAATGCGCCCACTGCTCATTTGTGAAGGAAACACATATGGACCCATTAACTTGTGATATGGGATTTCTAGGTTAAATTGGGATTGCCAATGGGAAAATCATTTCCAGGTTCAGTGGTTTAATTTTTGGTTGACAAGACTAAGTTTATTCAAAGCATAAATGAGGAGGAGGGGGAGCTATGGAAGAACAAGGCATATAAGTTAGCAAAGTGCCTTACGCCATGCTCAATAAATTGTAGTTATTATTTGCAATTGTGATTTTTATTGTAAATATAAATTGCTACCCATTTGTTTTTCTATTTTTTTCCTTATTGGATAATTTGTAATTGTTTATCTGAAATTTTTTAGAACTCCGTGTTTTTCTTTTCTTAGAGCTTAGGAAAGGTTTTACTGAAAATTTTTGATGTAGGTCCTTCTAAGGTTTAGGATATAAATATGAAAGTGCTTTTCCTTCACTTCTTTTGCAATTTTTAATTTACAAATTGCACAATCATGTTCTCTTGAGGTTCCAGTCACTTCTGTATCACAACAATCATTTATTTTTTGCTGAATTAAATCCTTAGAAAAAGTTTCCCTCATTATTCTCCTAGTCTTTTCACCCCTCCAAAGTAATAAACTGTGAGCATAGCAAGTAAAAAATCTGTTTCTTTTTTAGCAGAGTGATATTTTTTTATCCAGTGTCGGGACAGGTGAAATTTGCTTTCATTCCCATGGCAAACCTTGCACAATCCTGCTTTCTGCATTTCTTTTTAACTGCTGCCCACGTTCCCCTCCTGGTGAAGAGGCTGACCTCATCCCCACGGCCTCTCAAGAGCTCCATCCTATCCTCTTCTCAAGTTTCTTCACCACCAGCTCATCTTTAACTTCTTCATTCTACCATGTTTAAAAAAAGTAATGTTTGAAACTTTTTATTTTGAATCATTTAGAGAATCATATGCATTTTTTTCCAGAAATAATTTAGAGATCTTGTATACTTTTTACGTAGTTTCCCCCAGTGGTAATATCTTAACCAAACTATAGCACAATATCACGACCAGGAAATTGACATTTATTCAATTACGCCCTGCAGGCGTAATTCAGATTTCTTCCCCCACCCGCCTACAGGGCCCATAGTAAAACTTTGGGAATTCTTTCCCTCCATATTTTGAGTTTGAATTAGTACCTTTAAGAGGCTGGGATGAAAAATTAGGAAACAGGGTAATACCCTATGATCAACATCCTGGAAGGACTATGGCTGTGACCTAAGTAAGGGAAGTTTTGCTGTAAACGTCCCCTGCCAGAGTGGGCCTGGGGAGGGTGCGGAATTCCCAGTACCTGGCTATGACCCAGGGCATCACTCAACTGCAGCCAGCAGGGGGCGCGCTGGGTGACGGTGGGGAGACCTGAGATAACGCTGCCCTAGAGGTGGTACACTAGCTTCCTAACCCCAAGGCATAGCTTGTTTCTGCAAGTTCTCAGCTGTTCTGAGCAATCCAAAACAACCATAGGCAACAAGTGTACTGGTTTTATCAGCAAAAGGGCAGGACTTGGAGCCCATCCTTCTCAGAGATCTCTGTCTTCATACACTGTTGCTGTCTCAGCAGTGTCTCAGAGCTGGGTCTCTGAATACAAATGGTAACGTCTTCTATCAGCCCAGAGTTCACTGGTGACCTCTCCTCCCAGATAAATGCAGAGACCTCTGACTATCCTAGTTATTGAGAAGAAGCGGGTATTGCAGGGTAGGAACTAGGCACTTGTAAGTGTTGATGTGTGGAAATGCAGGGGACCTTGTGCTGGGCATCAGAGGAAGTGCAGAAATGAGCAGCGGCTACACATTTGAGCTTCCTAGAAGCAGTCTGTTTGGGATGCACACAGTGGCGATATTGAGATTCTACACACGACCTTGCATACGGGTACTATAACGAAACAATGTCCGAAACCACATGGGCTTGGGAATTACTCAAAACACTGGGAACAGTGGAAGAGGTGGTCATTGATTAGTTGTAGGGTTGCATCGAAATGATATAGTGGGAGAATCTGACACCAAGGGATGTGACTCTTATTTAGGGCAACTTGTGGGGCTGTGGAAGAGAAAACTTAGACTTAAAAAAATAGTCTTTTCCAAAATAGAACAGGCCCTGCATTTTGAGGCAACTGTCCATCAGATTCCATGGCTCCAGGCTGTGTTGCTGTAGCATTTCAAATTCAAAGCAATTAAAAGGAATTTCCAGCTAGACCTCAGACACGGCACTCAGCACCAGGTGCCACAATGAGCTTACAGGGTTCTGTGAACACCTGGAATCTGCCAGCGCATATGCCCACTGTCTGTTCTGAAATGGCTAAGTTTTCCTCATGCTTGAACTGAGGCCTTGGTTACTACACTCTCGTGACCATGTCTGGAACAAATGTTTAAGGAAACAGCCCACCCCGAGAGTCTCAGGATGGCATGGTTGAGAAGATGACCATTATGTAAGAAATTGTAGAGTGAATAATTTTGGAATTTTAGTTTTTCAACTTCAGCGTCGAAGCAGAAGGGGATTGTATTTTTGGGCTTTGTGTGTATGTGTGTGTGTGTGTGTGTGTGTGTGTGTGTGTGTGTGTGTTTTCTGTGAATTTTGTAATGGGAGGTGGTCCACATTCAGGTCTGGGGCATTTGGTGGTGTTGTCACTGCTTTGACATTTCAGGAGTGGTTGGTGGAGAGTGCTATTGGTGGAGGGGGTGGTGTTTGTCCGTAGTTGGGTGGAGCCTGTCTGTGATAAGGCAGAAACAGGGTGGAAGATTCAGCAGAACATGGTTCAAAGCAGCAGTGGAAGAAAAATAAAGAATTCTATCATGTGTGTTCCATCCATCGGGATGCACCTTGTTACAACTGGGTCCGATCCCACCACAGTTGGGCCCCGCCTGTCCTACTGCTAAGCCCTTCTCTCCTCTCCCTGTGCTCCTGGGACTTGCATGTGTACTTACAGGGTTCCTCCCACCCTTACTCAGGCCTCTGCTCATTTTTTTTTCCTTCCTCTCTTCCTCATTATATCCAATGGTGTTTGTGACCCTTTCTTTGTGGTCCAGCCAAAATGCTGTCTATTCTATCAAGCCTCTGTTGGTCTATTTATGAAGCATCTCTCTCCTTTTAACTTCTGTGTCCGGTTATCTATACCATTCTTGTGGTACATATCCCTTTATATATTCCATTGTCATTATTTGTTAAACTTAGCATCTTCTTTGCAAGGGAGAAATTCTTCAAAGTCAGGATATGTATCTATAGTATCTTTGCAGGTCATAATAACAATAGCAGATCTGTGAGATTTAAGTGCTTCCAGATAGTAAGGCACAAAAGCCCACTGTGGGTTACTCCAGTGATGTGATGCTGGTGAGAATGGACAGAGTGACACAGAAGAGCAGGAACCCCCCGGGCAGCCCCTCGGTGGAAGGGAAGGTAGTTGCCAGCAGCGGATCCAATGGCCCACGAGTGCCATGGTGCTTTCCTCTGCCACACAAGCTGTCTTTGCAGCCCCTGGTGCCCCCTGGCTCCTGCTTCGTGAGGGACTTCTGCTTACCACCTGCCCTCTTTGTTCTCTTAGCAGCTGCATTTTCCTGTCATCTCCCTCCCTGTCTATGCTGCATGCCTCTTTCCTAAAGAGATGGCTGGCCCATGCCATGCAGTATGGAGCAATCCTCTTCTGATGAGAGCTCTCGCCTTGTCTCACTGGACCCATAAGCAAGAGCGGCTATGTCCATCCTCTTTAACACAATGAGACCACAGCAATGAGGCCAAACCCACAATTATGTGATCCAAGCTTGGTTACCAGGGGTTACAGACACCTCCAAAAGTTACTATGGCCATAGCAGCTTTTTAATGTTTTCTCAGAAAGGAGTATTGTAATATTTCCTGGCCTAATTGTTACGATAGCATTTTGGGTATCTACTATGAACCAGGTATCATGCTAGATACATCCATACCAATCTCTCACTTAATACAACATTCTTACGGATCAGGTACATCTGGCACTGTGACTTCCTCACAGAGAATAAGTAACTTTTCTAGTCACCCAGTGGCTGGAGAAGGGCAGGCTCTAAGGTCACTGTCAGAGTAGCCTTACTTAGGAATGCAATTGATCCCTCTACATCTGAAGTTCATGCCTTCCTGCATTGATGAATAATATACTCTTCTCCTCCCCTTCTCCTGGAGTAATTTCTTTTTAATAGTCTTCTAATTATGAGCTCTTTAGCATAAAGCTTGTGTGAGAGTGATATCATATACTACCTTGTGCTAAAATGTGTTTAATTTAGGCTTTATACTTATACTTTTTCAAATTCCTTCTTATCTTCATTGTTATTTTCTCTTTAGGATCTTTTCCATTATTTTTATTCATTCTATGTCTTAGCAACTTATTGCTTGCCATGGGGTATCCAGTGTCCTGCCCGCTGCCTCACGTTCAGGCTGGAGTCCTCGATCAGGTACCTCCTCTTTCCTCTAAGTCTTTGTCAGATGCACGTTGCCCACTTTCCTTGCACCCATCACTCAGACACCATCAGCAGCAATCCAGAAAGCTACATGCTTTGGCTTTTATTTTCAATCTAGCTACACATATTCCACATCTTTTTCCTCTTTCAAAGTCAATAAAAATAAATTTCAGGATTTTTTAAGGTCTCTCATTTATTCTCACATGAATCAGCAGAAATGAGTAACAGTCATAGGTTTGATGAATCCTGGCAGTTCCTCCATCATCCCTGGGAAGAGAGAACCTCTCATTACCCACGTCAGGGCGATGCATGGCTGCCCTCATGCCCTTCCTGGAAAATCGCAATGTCTCCCATTCCTGGGGTAAATAACACATCCATGGATACCTGGGACTTTTTTCCCTTCGTGGTGTGAGAGATATTAGGTCTTCATGAGAAACAGCTCGTTCTGTGTGGCAAAAACCTGGCTGATTATTTTCACTAGACTCTGAGCTTCCTGTTGGCAGGTTGCTTGCATCCTCACAGCACTATTACAGTTTTTTTTAAATAAGTTTTTTCTGGATAATTTTCTCTAACCTAATTAGGAGAGCTTCTAAGAAAGCTCAAGTAAACAGGAGGGTCGGGAAGAGAAATAAAGAGAGAGAGAGAGAGAGAGAGAGAGAGAAGGGGAGCATGATTTTTCAAGTCTTTGAATCTTCTGTCTTCATAGGACATCTTATTGGTAGTGATGGCTTTAAGCAGGAGATGTGCCTAACTTTCTGGTCAGTGAAAACATCTTTTCAATAGCCCCAAATGTGGGATCAGAAATTGAATTAGAGTCTTTCCTTCCTCTACAAAACTGTACCTGTATCTGTTCTCCTTGGACTGTTGGTGGCACTGAGGCTTTTGGAAACTTGTGTATGAGCTGGTCTCACTGTTCACCTTCCTCTCAAGATGCTGGTATTACACTTGCAAAATAGTAAACATTCACAAAAAAAAAAAAAAAAAAAAAAGCATCACATCCATTTTGGGCTTTGTGAGCAATCCAGCTTTGCACCTCACCCCTGCACACAGCACTGCACACAGTGTGCAAGCAAGCACACTTCTCCAGACCATCTCAGTGTCCTTCACGGGCACCTTCCCTGCTGACCGTCTCTGGTCCCTCTGAATGTCACAATAAGGCTGTAATTTAGTTCCTTAATCAATGACATTATATGGTTACTGTGATCAAGTAGTTCAACATCTATTTTCCTAATCACTAGAATGTCAACATTTGTAGTTTCAGGGGGAAAAGGGAAAAATAAAAACCATAACTTGGTAGTTTTGAGAAAATACTGATTCTAACAACCCGCTGCTAGAAATACGAATGCTATTTTTTGAAAATAATAAAACACACCAAAGAAAAACCCCAAAGAGCCCTTGAGGTGTACAAAACAGAATATTTAAGCTTATGAACCATATTGAAAGTTTTAAAAGTTGTATTTCTACTTGAGCTGACATTTATTCCAGCCTCTGGATAATACTGAGTCAGAAATTCCCTGGAAATCCAGCATAAAATAATTAGATGGGCAGCATATCATGCATGTAGTCTTGTAAGAAGAAAATAGAAATCTTGTTTAGCTTCCTTTTTATTGGTCTGAATTTTTAAACCCTTAGGTGTGCAAGATGTGGAATTAAAGTAAGTCCTAGAGAAGTTCTGAATGCTGCTGTCCTTCTGCTTGTCAATTACTTTAGGGTAGTGTGGGGTGGATAGAAATGTATCTGTTTGATTTTGTTCCTTCTCTTTCTCCAGGAGTTTCTGAGTTTCCTGGTTATTCAAGTAAGCACAGACTGCTGTTCATACAGATACATTGCCATGGCTTCTGATTTGCTGGCTGTCACTCCCATTAATAACCGACCAGGCTGTCAGGCTGTCACTCTTTGTTGTTGTAACGATTTGTTTCATACAAGGGACTTGATTCACTAGGAAGAGGGGGGATAAAAACCCTACAGTTTTCCTGTTTACTTGGAGGAACACGGGGGTTATGGAAAAGCATTAGGCAAGAACATATACTCCACTTTTATCCTCAAAAACTAATTACCAACCACATAACTTGGATACTTTTTAAGCTGAACAAATACTCCTCTGGGAACTAGAAATTTGGTGGAATTCAGACCAGCTCTCAGGAATATTTCCATCCACAATTCTCGAGTAGCAAGTAGCTTTGTCTGACATAGCCCAAAGCACAGTTCTCCAAATGAAGCAAAAGACTTCGTTTCTGGAGCACACTACCTGGCAGGGCCATCATTAAGCACCCGAAGGTGGTGTGTGGGCAAGCCGCCCCCACGTGCCACTCCCCTTGTGGGAGGTCTGGCTCTTTGAGAGTCCAGGTAGCAGAGGGTCTACTGAGATCTAATTGCAGTGCCATTTTTTGTTCCAGTTTTCAGAAGAATTTTCATCTGTGCCTTTAAAAGAATGTAGACTGTGTATGGTGCAGCCACAATAAGGGCCATCTGATGTCCCTGCCACCCAACGCTGCAGTTTCTCCAGTTCTAGCCTAGTTTCTCTGCTCCATTCAGCAGGGAATTCTCCAACAGCTCACGATGGAAGGAGGGGAGATTCTCCCTTCATCCCCCATTTCCCACAGAGAGGGTAAGAGGTTCTGCTTACAGGACAGATGGGTTTGTGAGTGTCACGGACCCCTGAGTGGCTGCTCAGCCAGCAAGCTCCTGCGCTGGGTGCCACAGCCCTACCAGTGGGAAGCCTCCCCTCCTTCCCAGCTTCTCCTGCACGCTGTCCTCCAGACAGTCCCACCTCTCCTCTCTTGGATGGACAGCCACTCCCATTTTCTCTTTCCCTCTGAGTAACACTGAATCCAAGGAAAGACTAGTCCTTCCAAGCAGAGCTGAGATGTAAAGTACGCTCATCACCTGTGACAGGTATTGAGCAGGCCAGTGACAGTTTAAGGCAGAATGCAAAGCATTTCTAAAAACCACGTGTAGACAAGTGTGAGAGTACAGGCTCCTTGAAAGCCTCAGAGAGTGCGGTCTGTGCCCAGTAACAGGCTCCATTCCTCACAGGCTCCCCGAATGCTCATGAGAAAAACTGGGTGGTGTGAAATACCAAAAAAAAAAAAAAAAAAAAGAAAGAAAAAAAAAAAGGTGTACAGTGGTGCGGGCCTGGAGAAGGGGATTGGCCCCTGCTGTGGGGTAATTACAACCTGCTCTGCCCCACACACCTGCAGCTCTTTTCTATACGGAGCAAAATCCTTAAGCTCCTGGACAGAGGCAGCAAACACTGTTGTCTGCAGGCACAAGGACAGACTCACTCTGGCTAGAGGAAGAATAAAAGTAACAAGAAATCTGCTGGGAGGGAGAGGCAGGAAACTGTCCTGGGCCAATGGTCCTGTATCAATACCAGTAGAGGTATCAGAAGAAAGGCAGGAAACTCTCCAACAAGCCCCACCAAGGGCACAAGGATGAGACTGGCTGCAGGAGGAGGGTGGCCAGGGAGAAAGCCCCATCCCACGGGCTCAGGCACACAGGGTCTGTGAAGGCCAAGGCCCAGGGAGAACTCTGCAAGCCAGTCAGCATGCGCCATCTTTAAAGCACTGGGGAAGAAAGAGAAACCATGCACCTGGAAATCCACACCCAACCAAAACCTATCAAAAATGGAGTCAAAATAAAGACTGCTAAAGGGAAACAAAAGATCATAGAGCTCTGTACAAGCTGATCTTTGGGGAGAAGAAAGAGGATACCAACCAGAATCTTACAAAAGAACTCAGAACATGATTAAAATAAAGTTGATTTTTCTAATTTTCAATCATTCTAAGTGATAACTCTCTAGAGCAAAGCTAGTAGCTACGCATTGTGAGTTGAGGCATATGTAAAAGCAGAACGTATGACAGCAATACCGCACAAGACTGCAGAGTGAAATTAGAAGCAGGCTGGTGTAAGATTTTTATAGTATATGGGAAGCAGTATATTATTATATGAAGATATATTGTAACAAATTAAAGATACACATTATAAAGTATAGGACAGCCACAAGATATATTTTTAAGATACATCAATAACGAATAAATAGTGGAAATAGAATTAAAAGCTAACACAACTTGAGCCAAAAGCAGGTGAAAAGAGATGGAGAGAAATACAAGAACTGGTGGAACAAACGGAAAATATAAGAAATCAGTAGATACAAACATACTAATAATCACATAAAGTATAGATAGACTACACATACTAACTAAATACAGATATTCTCTGATTTGGGATAAAAAGAAATATTCAACTACATGCTATCAGCAAGGTATACGCAAGGTGTAGGTGTCTGCAACGTATCTTCAAGGTGACTTAAATACAATGGCATAGATAGGTCAAAATAAAAAGATATAAAATACATTCCATGCTGACACAATTGAAAGTATGGCTAATACAATATCAGACAAGGTAAACTGTGAAAGAAGGGAGACTGCTAGGGATAATGAGGGACCATATATCATGATTTGTGGGTCAACCATACATCATGATATATGGGTCAAGATATCACAATCTGAATGTGTATGCATGTAACAACAGGGCTTCAAAATACAAACAACAAAGACTGAGTGAACTGGAAGAAGAAATAGCAAATCCAAAATTATAATTAGATTTATGGTGTCAGCTCCAAGATATAAGGAACTTGGCAGTCACCACCCCCCAAATTTTACGATAAGGAAAAGCTGAACAAACTGAAAATTCACACCTTTCTTGGATCCATTAGAGCACTGAGTTGCAAGGCAAACTGTCATTCCAAAATCTGGAAAGCCCAAAGCGATATAGCACCTCAGTTCAGCTACCTGGAGCAGAAAGAAGCTACCGGGGGCCTTAAACTCATAGCAACACTTACTTGGCGAGCAATTTGGGCCTGTTGCTGGAAGTTGGGAGCAGAACGGCGTGAGGATGAGAAGCCCCTGGGGCTGCAGACGTACCAGGACTCACACACTCTTTAGGGCTTGGAAGTAGAATTCCCCAATATTTATAAAATATATGAAACCATAAGTCCAAGCCATCCAGAGATACCTAAGCGAGATAATTATAATAAATGCATAAATACTTAAGATAATTAAGAGCATTTTAAAAATAAAAGTAACAGCATCACACTTAGATACATCGTATTCATACTTCAGAAAACCAATCAGGAAGAATAGTATTTTGAAGTCAGCCTATTTACCTAAATCAAGGGGAAATGACAAATATAAAGATAAGCACAGAAATCAATGAAATTGAAAACAGAAAAACAGTAAAGAAAATCACCAAAAACTTTTTTTTTCTTTAGAAAATCTATAATATTGATAAATCTCTAGTCATACTGACGAAGAAAAAAGGAGAAAAGACAAAAATTACCTGTATCAGGAATGAGGGGTGGGATTTCACTACAGATCAAACATCATTTGAAAAAGAATAAGTGTAGAGGAATAAGAACTTTATGCCCATAAATTCAGCAACTTAAATGCAATCAACAAATTCCTTTAGAGACACAAACTATCAAAGGTCACTCAAGAGACCATGGATGAACCCAATAGCCCTGTATCTATTAAAGAAGTTGAATTCATAGTTAAAAATCTTCCCATAAAGAAAACTCAGACCCAGATATTTTCATGAGTGCATTTCATCGGTCACTAAGGCACAAATGCTACCAATTCAAAAACTTTCCCAGAAATTAGAATCAAAGGAAATACTTTTACTTTTCTTTTTAAACAAATTTTAGGTCGTATCTTTTTAATTTTATTTAATTTTGTTTTTATTTTTAACTTTTAAGTTTAGGGGTACATAAATAGGATGTGCAGATTGGTTACATAGGTAAATGTGTGTCATGGGGATTTGTTGTAGAGATTATTTCATTACCCGGGTATTAAGCCTAGTACCCATTAGACCCATTAATTATTTTTCCTGATCTTCTCCCATCTTCTCCCTTCTCCCACCCTGCACCCTCTGGTAGGTCCCAGTGTCTGTTTTTCCCCTCTATGTGTTCATGTGTTCTCATCACTTAGCTCCCTCTTATAAGTGAGAACATGTAGTATTTAGTTTTCTGTTTCTGTGTTAGTGTGCTAAGGATAATGGCTTCCAGCTCCATCCATGTCCTGCAGAGGACATAGTCTCGTTCTTATTTATGACTGCATAGTATTAATATTCCATGGTGTATATGTACTGCATTTTCTTTATCCAGTCTATCATTGATGGACATTTGGGTTGGTTCCTTGTCTTTGCTGTTGTGAATAGTGCTGCAATGAACATAAGAGTGCATGTATCTTTATAATAGAACAATTTATATTCCTTTGGGTATATACTCAGTAATGAGATTGCTGGGTCTAATAGTATTTCTGTCTTTAGATCTTTGAAGAATCGCCACACTGTCTTTCACAATGGTTGAACTAATTTACACTCCCACCGATAGTATATAAGGGTTCCTTTTTCTCCACAACCTCCTTGACAGCATCTGTTATTTTTGATTTTTTTCTTAGTTTTTAAAATTTTTTTGAGATGGAGTCTCACTCTGTCACCCAGGCTGGAGTGCAGTGGCACAATCTTGGCTCACTGCAAACTCTGCCTCCAGAGTTCAAGTGATTCTCTGCCTTAGCCTCCCGAGTAGCTGGGATAACAGGTGCCCGCCACCATGCCAGGCTAATTTTTATACTTTTAGTAGAGACTGGGTTTCACCATCTTGGCTAGCCTGGTCTTGAACTTCTGACCTCATGATCCATCCTCCTTGGCCTCCCAAAGTGCTGGGATTACTGGCACGAGCCACCACGTCTGGCCTATTTTTGACTTTTTAATAATAGCCATTCTGACTGGTGTGAGATGGTATCTCATTGTGATTTTGATTTGCATAGGAAATACTTTTCAACTCATCTGATGAGGCCAAAATTATTCTGATACCAAAAGTAGACAAAGACCACGAGAACGGTAGAGTCCAACATCCCTTATGAGTATATGGACAAAAATCCTCAAAAGAAAAATTTAGCACACTTAGTCAAGCAATAAATAGAAAGAGAATATGTCATGACCAATAAGAGTTCATCCTGGAAATGTAAGATTGT
Organism: Macaca fascicularis; assembly: GCF_037993035.2. Classification (NCBI taxonomy): domain Eukaryota; kingdom Metazoa; phylum Chordata; class Mammalia; order Primates; family Cercopithecidae; genus Macaca; species Macaca fascicularis. Next base: position 5,015,453 of record NC_088392.1, on the reverse strand, counting down.
TTCAACATTTGAAAATCAATTGATGTCATTTACCACATCAATAGACAAAAAAAGAAAAACAGTGTGTCACCACAAATGTTAACATTCATTCACAATAAAATCTATTATTCTCAAGAAAAGGAGCTTCACCTGATAGAGGGCATCTACAGAAAACCTACAGCTAAAATAGTATTTAATTGAGAAGGAATAAATACTTTCCCCCCAGACTGGGAGCAAGAAAAGATGACTGCTTATATGGTTTGGCAGTGTCTCCACCCAAATTTCATCTTGAATTTCCACATGTTGTGGGAGGAATCTGGTGACAGGTAATTGAATCATTGGGGAAAGGTCTTTCCCATGCTGTTCTCATGATAGTGAATAACTTTCACGAGATCTGATGGTTCTGTAAGGCGGAGTTTCACTGCATAAGCTCTTAAGCTTTCTTTATTTTTTGTCTGCTGCCATCCATGTAAGACATGACTTGCCCCTCCTTGCCTTCTGCCATGATTATGAGACCTCCCCAGCCATGTGGAACTGTAAGTCCATTAAACTTTTTTTCTGTATAAATTACCCAGTCTTGGGTATGTCTTTATTAGCAGTGTGAAAACAGGCACACTGCTAATAAAGACAGACACGCTGCTAATAAATTGGTACAGAGAGTGGGGTATTGCAGAAAAGATACCCAAAAATGTTGAATCAACTTTGAAACAGAGTAAGAGGCAGAGGTTGGAACAATTTGGAGGGCTCAGAAGAAGACAGGAAAATGTGGGAACTTTTGGAACTTCCTAGAGACTTGTTAAGTGACTTTGACAAAAATTTGAACAATAAGGTCCAGGCTGAGGTGGTCTCAGATGGAGATTATAAACTTGTTGGGAACTGGAGCAAAGGTGACTCTTCTTATGTTTTAGCAAAGTGACTGGCACCATTTTGCCCCTGCCCTAGAGATCTGTGGAACTTTGAACTTGAGAAAGATGACTTAGGGTATCTCATGGAAGAAATTTCTAAGCCACAAAGCAGTCAAGAGGTGACTTGGGTTTTGTTAAAGGCATTCAGTTTTATTAGGGAAGCAGAGCATAAAAGTTCAGAAAATTCTGAGCCTGACAATGCAATAGAAAAGAAAATCCCATTTTCTGAGGAGAAATTCAAGCCAGCTGCAGAAATTTGCATAAGTGACAAGGAGCTGAATGTTAATACCCAAGACAATGGGGAAAATGTCTCCAGAACACGTCAGAGGTCTTCATGGCAGCCCCTCCCATCACAGGCCCAGAGGCCTAGGAGGAAAAAGTGGTTTGGTGGGCTGGGCCAAGGGACCTCATGCTTTGTGCAGCCTAGGGACTTGGTGCCCTGCATCCCAGCCACTCCAAACATAGCTGAAAGGTGCCAATGTAGAGCTCAAGCTGTGGCTTCAGAGGGTGCAAGTGTCAAGCGTTGGAAGCTTCCACATGGTGTTGAGCCTGGGGGTACACAGAAGTCAAGAACTGAGGTTTGAGAACCTCTGCCTAGATTTCAGAGGATGTATGGAAATGCCTGGATGCCTAGGCAGAAGTTTGCTGCAGGGGTGGGACCCACATGGAGAACCTGTGCTAGGGCAGAGCAGAAGGGAAATGTGGGGTTGGAGCCTCCACAGAGTCCCTACTGGGGCACCAATTAGTGGAGTTCTGAGAAGACCACTGTCCTCCAGACCTCAGAATTGTAGATCCACTGATGGCTTGCACTGTGCACCTGGAAAAGCTGCAGACACTCAATGCCAACCCATGAAAGCAGTCAGGAGAGGGTCTATACCCTGCAAAGCCACCAAAGCAGAGCTGCCTAAGGCTATGGGAGCCCACCTTTTGCATCAGCATGACCTGGATATGAGACATGGAGTCAAAGGAGATCATTTTGGAGCTTTAAGATTTGACTGCCCCACTGGATTTCAGACTTGCATGGGGCCTGTAGCTCCTTTGTTTTGGCAAATTTCTCCTATTTGGAACCGCTGTATTTACCCAATGCCTGTACCCCCATTGTATCTAGGCAATAAATAACTTGGTTTTGATTTTTATAGGCTCGTAGGTGGAAGGGACTTGCCTTCTCTTGGACGAAACTTTGGACTGTGGACTTTTGAGTTAATGCTGAAATGAGTTCAGACATTAAAGGACTGTTGGGAAGGCATGATTGGTTTTGAAATGTGAGGACATGAAATTTGGGACATGCCAGAGATGGGATGATATGGTTTGGCTGTGTCCTCACTCACATCTCATCTTAAATAACCACATGTTGTGGGAAGGATCCAGTGTGAGGTAATTGAATCATGGGGGCAGGTCTTTCCTGTGCTATTCTTATGACAGGAAATAAGTCTCATGAGATCTGATAGTTCTATAAAGGGCAGTTTCCCTACAGAAACTCTCTCTTTGCCTGCTGCCATCCATGTAAGACGTGACTTGCTCCTCCTTGCCTTCCTCCATGATTGTGAGGTCTACCCAGCCTTGTGGAACTGTAAGTTCATTAAACCTATTTTTCTATATAAATTACCCAGTCTCAGGTATGTCTTTATTAACAGCATTAAAACAGACTAATACAACTTCTTTCACCACTCCAATTCAACATCACATTGATAGTCTGAGGCAATGCAATGAGGGAAGAAAAGTAAATTACAAGTATAGAGACTGGAATGACAGAAATAAAACTTTCTGTATTCACAGGTAGTAATCTACTTAGAAAATCCCAAGGAGTCTAAGAGAACCTTTTACAACTAATAAGTGAAGTTTAGCAAGAACATTAGCTACAAGATCAATAAACAAACTAAACTGCATTTCTATATCCGAGTAATGAACAAATTAAAATTAAAATTTCTGAAATAATATTTCTTACAATAGCTCCTTGAAACATTAAAAATGTATTTTGCTATAAATTCAACAAAATATGAGTAATATGATAAAATATGTGTATGACCTGCATGCTGTAAACTATACAACGTGAATGATAGAAATCACAGATAAAGATACAAAGAGAGAGGCTGTGTCCATGAACTAGAAGACTCCCTGCTGTTGATGTGTCAATTCTTCCTACACGGACTTACAAACTCAGTGCAATCCCAGTGAAAATCCTGGCAGGATTATTTTTAGAAGTGATTCTGAAATGTATACAGTTAAGCAAAAGAACCAGAATAATCAAAATAATTTTGGAAAATAACAATGTTTGAGAGTTCAACTACCTAAATTCAAGACTTAACATAAACCTACAGTAATCAAGACAATATGGTATTATGAAAAGCATAAACATGTGGATCAATTACATAAAACAGAATCCAGAAACAGGTCCACATGTGCATGGTAAAATGATTTATGACCAAGGTGCAAAGCAATTTAATAGAAAAAGAATTAGTCTTTTGAATAAATATGTTATGACAAATAGACATCTACATTAAAAAAAAAAAACCTTGACCTCTATGACACACCAAAAACAAATTTACCTCAGAATGAATCATAGAACTAAATGCAAAATGGAAAACTAGGAAACTTACAGAAGGAAACAGGCAAAAATATTTGCCACCTTAATTTTGGGAAAAAAATTTTAGATGCAATATATAAAGCATGTTTCATAAAAGTATTAATAAGTTGGATATCAAAAAGTTTAAACTTCTGCTCTCCAAAAGACACCATTAGCAAAATGAAAACTGTAGTCACAGGCTAAGAGGAATATTTGCAAAATACATATGTGATAAAGAACTTGTGTCTAGAATATGTAAACAATTTTCAAAGTTTAATAATAAGGAAAAGCATACATAATAAGAAAACGGATAATTCACCAAAGAAGACATATGCATGGAAAATAAACTCATGAAACGATGTCTAACACCATTAGTAAGTAGAGAACGGAAAGTAAAACCACAATGAGATACCACTTCACACGCATGAGAGTATTTCAAAAAGAAACCTGAAATACCAAGTGCTGGAGTGCTGGTAAGGACAAGAACTTCTGAAATTCTCATTCATTACCGCTGAATTCCCACTCATTCCTGATCTGGCCACCTGACAACAGCTTGGCAGCTTCTCATGAAGTTAACCATACACTTACGTTTTGACCCAGCAATCCCCTCCCAGGTATTATCCTAGAGAAAAGCAAGTTATTTTTCCTACAAATACCTATGCCCAAAAGTTCAGAGTAGATTCATTCACAATCACTCGATCTAGAACCAATCTAAATGTTCTTCAACTGGTGAATGGATAACCAAACGGTAGAGCATCCATAGAAGAAAATATTCCTCGGTGTAAATAGGAACCAACCACTGAAACACACGATGACACAAATGACCCTTGAATGCATCATGCTGTGAGAAAGAAACCACACCCCAAAGGCTACATACCATATGGTAATTATATGACATTCTGAAAAAGATAAATTATGGAAACAGACCAGTGTGTGTCAGGGGTTGCGGCCAGGGTAAGAGTTCACTACAGAGCAGCACAAGGAGACTTTGGGGAGTGAAGGAAATGTTCTGTACCATATTTTAATTGTAGCAGTGGTTATATGGCTGCATTAAAAACAACTAATCAAACTATACACTAAAAGGTAGATACTATCTTGTAAATTATAACTCAAATAAACTTCATTTTAAAATAGTTAATGTGAGCTTACTGTTTGTTCTAGCTTAGACAAAACTTTAACCATTTTATACATTTTAATAAAATAGATAAACAACAAATATAATTTCTGCTTCAAAAAATTGAATGTAACAAACTGGAAAAATTACTAATTAGCTAGTGTCAGGACACATACTTGTGTCGCTATGTTTCATTTAAACATACATAACTGTCCCTCCCTGTCACCACTGCATCAGCTTGCAGCCCTTATAGGTATAAGCTCCCGTGTTTGTTTCCAACTGAATGACAGGTGGAAAGGAGTTATTAACCACTTGAGCATCTCTTGAAGAGTGAATTTACAGTTTTATACTGACAATGCTTAGGTATTTTAGACTCCTTGCCATATTCAGAAGCTACAGTTTTAAAAAAGATCATTGCATTTTAGCATGTAGAAGTGTCAATGCAATCCATGTCCAGGTCTCATTTCCTCATTCAACAGATATCCAACCTGTGGTCCATCAGAGAGGGGAGGAGGAAGAAACACCACAACCTCTCTTTGCTTCCCCTGTCCTATTTCTGTAGGGTCCCGTGTGCTGCACCTGCCCCACGTCCTGTTGACTGAGCTGAGCTGGCTGGTGGAGGACAAGCTGCTTGCCGGTGTGGTCCAGGAGGCTCAGCTTCCTGAGGCACAGAGTGGAACATGGATCTCAAAGAACACAGGAAAGACATCCAACATCATATTCGTTGAAAAGAATGTTTCATTTTGCTTTGTCAACATCTATCACTCTTTCCTCTAATGGGTTAGGTTTTCCCAGTCTTAGGAAATTCTTGGTCTGCAGGCTTTCTGGGATTGCTGCACATCAGTTTCTCAGTGATTTGGGACTTAATTACACTTTTGCTTGGATAGTTGTGTTATCTTTCATTCCAAACTAGAAAAGGGAGTCTCCAGGCTTTCATAGGAATGACTTTAAAGGGTAAATACATTTCGTGAATCTAAATAGTCTGAATAAGAATCTGGAAAATGACGCAGTGGAGAATGTTTGCATATCTTCTCTTCACAATAACAACAACAATGTAAAGAAATTTGAAACTCTTTTAAAAAAACCCATAGAAGAAAATAATGGCCCCAATATTAGTATAATAGTTAAAATCACAGACTTTGAAACCAGTGTGGTTCTGCATGAATTACGGCTCTTGCATTTCTCTGCATGATCTTGGATAGGTTACTATGCAAGCATTTTGCTGTGTGACCATGGATAACTTACTATCTTACTTGTGCCTTTCTTTTTCTGAGAAATAGCATTAATAACAGTACTCTGTAGTAACATATGTCTCCCTCTTAGAATAGTACTGCTGTGTATTAAGTGCCATAAAAGTGTTTTCTATAAAGTGAAATATGACATGCCTTAAAACAGTTAATGGCATGTAAGAAAAGAAATGAAGTTGACTTTGATGTTTTAAACATTTTCTTTCAAGGGGCATAGGTTTAATAAAATAGGTTTACATTTTTTTCTCACTAGTCCAAACTATTTGGTTTTTAAATAAATAAAATTTTATAGTCCTAACTGTGTAAGGTTGGTCAGTTTTTTTTTCAGAAATTTTACAAGAAGCCATGGGCAGATGGGCAAAATGTAAATATAATAATTCAATTAAAATATAATGAGTTACTCAGCCAACTTTGGAGATAAAGGAATTAGGGACAAATTAGAATTTCTAGTTTCCAGATCCTACATATTAGGAAGTCAGTAAATACTTTCTATTGTTGATGAAATGAGAAATAAAATGAGATATATTATTTATCCTAAATCAATTGAAAAACAGAAAGTAACAATAGATAACAGTGTGTCTGACTAAAATCTTTCATCATTCCAAGCAGGTGTGAATAGGCATTTTCTGAAATGAATAAATAAAGAGAGGTAAAGGCATCTGTGTTAGTCTGCTTGAGCTGCCATGGCCATACCACAGACTGCGTGTCTTAAACAACAGACATTGACTTCTCACAGTTCTGGAGGCTGGAAAGTCCAAGACCAAGGTGCCAGATGACTCAATTCCGGGTGAGGACTCTCTTCCTGGCTTGCAGACAGCCGTCTTCTCACTGCCTCCTCACATAGTGGTGTGGCAGGGGTTGGGGGAGAGAGAGAGGAGAGAAGAGAGAGAAAGAGAGAGCACGCACAAGCACACACTCTGGTATCTTTGTCTTCTTATAGAGGCACTGATTCCATCATGAGGGCCTCAAACTCACGACCTCATCTAAAACTAATTACCTCCCAAAGGTCCCAGCTCCACACACCATCAAATTAAAGGTTAGAGCTTCAACATATGAATTTCAAGGGGACACAAATACTTATTCTGTTACGGTGTTAACCACCAGAATAATTAAAGATAATATGTTTGAGTAGGACTGGGAAGTAGAAAAGATGTTTATTTTTTACATTTAATCACCAACATATTGCTGGAATTGTTTTTTTTTACTATGTACATACATTACTTTAAAAATAAAAAGAAACATAACTTTGGAAAAGCACTCCAAAAACTGTATATTTATGCTGTGCAGAGCAACATCCTTATTACTAGGGTTATTTTTCTGGATTGAAAGGAAGCCAAGGCAGGGACATTGCTGAAACTATTGTCAAAGTACTTTCTATGTGGCTCAAAGAAAAAACATGCTTTAGGCATGTTCACAGGGAAATACTGTTTTTTAAATGTTGTTTTCCTTTGTTTTTAAATGTTATTTTCCTTTTTCAAAAAAAAAATTTTCAAAAATTTTTTTCTTTTAGTTTTTAATCATTAGATCCTTACAAAGAAATGAAATAATAATATTGCCATGATTAAGATACAAGAAAATTTCAAACACAGAAGTTGTTTGTTTTTATGATACCTAAGGGGAAAATCTGATCACTATTTAGAATGAGGATCTGAATAACCACGACGTGTTGTATAGCTTTAAAAATAATTTGTTGGTGGCTGTTACAGTTTAAATCAGTAACTTCTTACTTCTTTGTAAGGTAAATAGCTTTTCTGACTTCCAAATTGCAAGGACAACGTCGAGTCAAGATCAGGTGTCTGGCTGATATGAAATAAACAAGACTGTCAAAATGGGAGAAGAATGGCATGCACCTGCCCCAGATTCTGACACAACCACCTATTTCTGGAAGCGTTTGGACTCCAGGGAGTGCTCAAAGGGTCCAGAGGCTACTTAGTCAACCAGCCAGTTCTGGAGTTCGTTAATTCTGGAATTCATAATTCAGCGCACATACAGCTGGTGTTTGAAGCCAGGAGATCTTTAAACTGTCTCTCTACTAGAACCTTTCAGTCCTAGCTCTTCTTGGGGAGACAGAAACACTTCTTTAAAAGCAGAAGGCAAAAGGAGGCCAAGGTTAAATACTGCTCTGGGAAGGTAATGGAAATAAACAAGAGATGAAACAGCTCAACTGAACTTTCTCAGGACTGCACTTTCACAGGGGCCCATGCTGCTATTCGGGTGACAGTGCTGAAAATGCACTTCATTGCGGCTCCTATGGCTTCTTCCTCTCCCTCAGCGCAGCACAGAACTAAAGAACAAAACACGGACGACGAAGATAATGACTGAGAGAGCGCGGTGAAGTGAGCTACCATTCAGTCTCACTATTTAGAGCAGAAGAATTGCCTTGAAGTTACCATCATTTTGAAACTTCACCCTTTCACCAACTTGGCGAGTTACCTGTGCCCACCATGTCTAGCCACCTAACTTAAAATCTGCCTATGCTACAGTATTTTCTAAATCGATGTTTAGTTAATAAACCGCGATTGCCACAGGTCCTCATTGTACTTTTAAAATTTGATCTCCACGGGACTGTAGGAATCTGAAGTTTCCATAAGCACGTATTCTCACACTTTCCTCGTCACAGGAAATACACATTCATTTTAGAGGTGCGGCCGCAATTCAGTAGCCGACAGGTGCCTCCAGCAGCTAATCAAAGTAACAGGCTGAAAGTTTTCAACTTCTCAGGACACAGCATCCTTGCCTCCAGCTGATACAAGCCAAACAGCACAATGGCCTTCAAAATAACGACGCAACCAGGCTAAATAAAGTTTTAAACTAACGCATCCCTGTATATGAGCATGCCGAACACGGCTTCAGAGAGAGGACAGAAAAAGAGGGAATTTCGTGCAATAAAAAGACGTCTGTTGCCTCCTGCTTCTTGGAGCCTCGTGTTGCCAGGTCCCTGTAGCCAGCTTTCGGTCCACTCATATTTCCAGGACAGGCAGAAATCTTGCCAGTGATCTCTGAGAGTGTAAACCTCAGAACTTCAATAGCCACATTACGAGGTAATAAATATAATACCGATGTGGGTCATTTCTTGAAATATCCATATGCTTCACGTGGTGAAGCTCTGCGGCCGCCACGAGCACATCACATTGGAGGAGGTGGAAAAACACGTATCCTCCAAAAACAACCGAGAACTACAGTTATTTCCTAAGAGAAGAAAAAGACCAAATGGCTGGGATTCCCTCCGGTTTTATTATGAATATCCATTTCCCGTTTTTGTTACACTTTATTGCCTCAAAAACGTGAATGCCTCTGTCTCCAACGGCACTCCTTCTTTCCAGCCATTTCCCGCTGCATGAGGGACAAAAACCCATCAATGGGGCCTATTCTATCTCAGCTTTATCACGTCGCTGTACTCAGGAGGGCTGAACGCAATTTAAAAAAATAAAACCATGATTTCTGCCATCGGAAACCTGCTTGGAAAACTCACATAAAAATATGGCAGGGGGATGATGGAGGTGGATGGAAGAGGGAAAGCGCCTCCACTTTAAAAAGTTTCTGCCTATTGCAGTAGAAAATCCGCATCGATTGTCAAAGCACGGACACTGCACACTTTCCAAGGCTGAAGAGCAATTTGGAATTGGCTATTGAATCCGGCGTTTCGGTTTAGAGATTCTGGACAGAATATTTTTATTAAGCTATTTTCCGAATGAATGGCTTTCCCGGATTCCAGGAGGCTCTTCCTGTTCAGGACCGAACTGTGGGAGGTGCCTGATCCTTCACCTGGCACCTGCTGTGTTGGCCTGCTGGGCTCCCCGTTCCGCCTCTTTCCAGGGTTTCCCAACCTGCCTCTCCTCCTGCTTTACCTCTCCTGCCAGGCAGGTCCTTGAGGACACTCGTTTTTCTTCCCTGAGCCCTTCTTAGCCTTCATAACCTTATTGCCTTATTGCCATGCTGTGGATTGGTTCTCAGCTTATGTGACTTACAGAATTACTCACGAAACCACAGAACTACAGAACATCAGCAATTGTAATAAAGTAGGAAAATCAGACAGAGGTCCTGAATTCAAGACACAAGCCCATTGGTGCTCCAGTCTTCAGTGTAGGGTCTGTACGTCCACGGCCATCTTCTTTAACTCTTCTGAGCTCTAACTTCTTTTCTTCTCTCTCTCTCTCTTTTTTTTAATTGAAGCATAGAATTATATTGAATGTGAACATGTGAACTGAACATGTTCACATATATTGAACATGTGAATCGGTTGACCTTCAGCTAAAAGGTCACCTCCTCAAAACACGTTTCCATGACTCCTCCAGGTTCACCTTCCTCTCTATGCCTCCCCTGCTGGACTGAACTCCATCATGACACCGTTAGGTTTCGTTGCAGTTTATTCCATATGTGCTTTCCCTATTTGGTAGTTAAGTGTCTCAAAGACAAAGACTTGCCTTATTGACATTTGTAGTTTTCTCCAAGGGAGGAAAATAACAAATAGTAACTACTTGATAACACTGTAGATACTTATATATTTGACAAATGAATAAAAGCACATTGTAGACTGTAAGGTACCCTGTGAACATAAGGTGCTACTAAATGCAGATACAAACCCCAGCTAGAAGACCTCTTAACATGATTCATGTGAACATCTTTATTTCATACAAGAGGGAACAGGGGTACAAAGGGATGGAACGACGTTATTATATCCCGTGGTTCGTTTCCAACACGTTTGAAACCATAGCCAAGTCTCTTGACTCTCCATTCAGAGCTCCCTTCCCCACCTCCACTTCTTCACCTCGTTATTTGTATATAGTGACTCACCGTGCAGATTATAACCTTTTCAAATCTGAAAGTCATGTAATCTACTTCTGTATAAACGTATCTCAAAGGATTTCCATAAACGTTTGAAACTAGCAATGATGATATTGGTTGTGGTGATGATGTTAATGATGAAAAATTATTTTAGGTCATAAAATTGTGGGGTTTCCATCATATTTCCAATATCGACCTAAACTAACATATACATATAAACTATCACAACACGTTTATTGGAATTAAAAAATAATGTAATTTTTTTCTTTTGGAAAAGTCAGATAGAATTAGTGAGCAAATTTCAAGCAGGTGCTTTGGTTCTTTGTATGTGGATATGTGTCCTTCCGCTTATGAAATCATAGTTGGCTGGATAATCTGAAGTCTCTTTCTGCTATACTATAACTATATCCCAGGGTAAATGACCACAGACTTGTTTTTTAATCCTTTGTTGAGCTCAATGGAAAGTTAAGGGAAATCTCCAAAAGCAAACAAACACAAATGTATCAATTGCTAGGAAACTACTTGCTAAGTCCACAGGGAAATGGTAGGGGTGGTGGGGGGTGAGATAAACCTGGAACTCCCATTTCCTTAATCAGGAACCCCGAAGGAGGTTTAATGTGAACCTCGATTGTTAGTGTTGATTGATTTCCAAAAGAAGCAAATACAAATTTCCAAAGGAAATCAACTCTAATCTAAGCCTCAGGATTTCTGCAACTTACAGGCAATAAAAATATTACTGCAAAATCTGACCAGTGTCTTTGTACTTGAAGTGGTTTAAATGTACATAGTATAGCTGGGTCTTATTTTGCTTTTAGGCAAATTGATAATCTCTGTTTTTTAAAGGTGTTGTGATTGGACCATTTACACTTTTCAAATTTATTGTTTTATTTTAAGACCATTGTAGAATCACATGCATTTATGTAAGAAATATTAATCATATTATTAGTAAGGAATATTAAATAGTATTATTAAAGATAATAATATTAAATAATAGAGAGAGGTCCTTGTACTTTTTACCCAGTTTACCCCAACAGAAACATCATGAAAAACTATAGTGCAACTTCAGAAACAGAGTATTAATATTGACAGTGATACAATCCACTAATCTTATTAAGATTCCTCTAATTTTAATTGTAATCGTCTCTCTCTGAATGTTTAGTTCTAGGCCCTTTTATTAGGTGTAGTTTCTATATGTACCATCACCACAGTCCAGACCCTGACATTTTCCATATCTGCAAGGATCCCTCATGTTGCCCTTTTATAACTATATCCACATTTCTCTTTTCTTCCCACTTTATCCCCAACCTCTGGCAACCACCAATCAGTTCTCCACCTCCGGGGTATCATCATTTCAAGAAAATCACATAAATGAAATCATATAGTATGCAACCTTTGGAGACTGGCTTCTTTTCTCGCTGAGCATAAATCCTTTGGGATTTATCTAAGTTGCCACGTGTGTCAGTAGCCTGGTCCATTTCACTTCTGCATGGCGCTCCATGGTATGCATGTACCCAGGGTCTACCCATTCACCCATTGAAGGGCATCTGGATCGTTGCCAGTTTTGAGCTAGTACTAAAGCTGCAATGAACATTTATGTATGGGTTTTTGTGTGAACATAAGTTTTTATTTTTCTGTAAGACATGCATCAGAGTGCAATTTCTGAGTTGTATATTAATGTCATGTTTTATGAGAAACTGCTGAACTATTTTTTTACAGTGACTGTATCACTTTACATACTCACCCGCTATGCAGTTTTTCTGCATCCTTGCCAACATTTGGTAATGTCACTATTATTTTATCCATTTTGATAGGTGTGCAGTGATAGCCACTGTAGCTTTAATTCGCATTTCCCTAATGGCCAATGATAAACGTCTTTTTATGTGCTTATTTGCCATCTGTGTACCCTCTTCAGTAAATGTCTCTTCACATGTTTTGCCCATTGTCTAACTAGATTATTTGTGAGGTTTTTGGACTGTTGAGTTTTGAGAGTTCTTTATAGATTCTACATACAGATCCTTTGAGGGATATACTGTTTTCTACCAATCTGTAGTTTGTTGTTTCATTCTCTTAAAGACTTCTATTTGATCTGGAAGAAGGAGGACCCTGTCTGAGTGACCTTCTATTGCTAAGCTGCGGTTGGGAAATGCTGGGCTGGAGTCCCTTCTTCTGTTGGATGAGAAAGTTCTAAGATGCCCTGATCCTACATTGTTCCTCCAGTCCCTGGGTCCCTAACCAAACTGTCTTTTGCACTTCACCTTTAAGAGCTCTCCTTTGGTTGTCTCTGGCATTGTTTCCAGAGTGTATATGATTTTTAGCTCAGAGATACAGAAACGCACAAGTGTACGCCATTTTCTTTCTGGAGCAACGTAGATAATTCACATTGAACATGATTGATAAGAGTAAAAGCTAACATCCTCTTGCCAGTTGTTTTCTAATTATTTGATCATTCTTTGTTTCTTTATTTTTAATTTGCATTCCTTCTTTGGGTTAAACAGTTTTTAGGATTTTTTTCTATCTTCTATATTGACTTATTTTCATCTCCTATTTTTTAAAGTAGGCAATAATTAACTAATTAGAGTCCACTTTCAAGTAATATTAAACCACTTTCCAACCTTACAGCAGTATATTTCCCATGCTTTCCCACCATCTTTGTGCTGTTACTGTCATATTTTACCCTCACGTTAGCTGTAAACATACTGTATTACAGGTGGAGTAGTCTTACTTTGAAACGCATGTGGCCATAATAATTTTGGATTTGGGATTTTTTCAAATTTTGGAATATTTGCATTATGTTTACCAGGTTAGCATCCCTCATCTGAACATCTGAAATCCAAAATACTCCAATGAGCACTTTATTTGAGAGGCATGTTGGTACTCAGAAAGTTTCACATTTTGGAGCATTTGGCTTTTAAGTTTTCTAATTAGGGATTCTCAACCTGTACTACGATTTTTGCTTTACACAGTAATCATCTTGTATAGTAATTAATGATGAGCAAAAAGAAATGTGTGTGCACCCTTTGTTTACTCCATTCCCAGTACTGTTCTTTTTTGTTGCCCTAATTTTTAATCTGAAATCATAGTCCTTCGACTTTAAAAAAAACTTTCTTTGACGTCTTTTGTTGACAGAGTCTGCTGGCAGTGAATTTCTTGAATTTTACTTTTCTGGGAGAAGTATTTATTTTTGAAAGATAGTTTCACTGGAAATAGGATTTTTATTTTATTTTTATTTTGTCTCCTTCTTTCTGCACTCTAAACGTGTCCACTCATTGTCTTCTATCTAATGCAGTTCCTGATGAGGAGTCAGCTGGTTTCAGCTTTGTTTCTCAGTGTGTGGTGTTTCTTTATACTCTGGTTGCTTTCAAGATTTCTTTGTTTTATTTGACTTTAAACAATTTGAGTATAATATACTTACGTAATATTTGTCTGTGTGCATGTGCGTGCGCATGCCAGGGAACATATATGTTTTATTTTGTTTTGCTGTGACCTCTTGGGGGAATTTATTCTGCTTGGTGTTATCTAAACTTCTGGAACTATGGTTCAGTGTCTGTGTTAATTCTAGAAAATTCTTGGCCATTTTTTCTTCAAATATTTATCTTACCCTGTTCTCTTTCTTTTTCTTCTGGGATGCCAATTACCAATATTTCAGGTCATTTGCTTTTGTCCCCTGGATATTTTGTATTGACCTAACTTAAAGTTCACTGATTTTTACCTTGGCAGTGTCGATTTATTTATTTCTGTTCTTATCTTTATTTCCCTACAAAATGACTAATTGGCTCTTTTTTGACTTTTTTAATGTGGAAACTAAGATAATTGACTTGAGATGTTTCTTTTTTTAAAATGTAGGAACTGAATGCTGCAAATTTTCCTCAGAGCACCAATCTCATTGCATCCACATAGTTTGGAACACTGACTTTCATTCAATTTATTTAAAGTATTTGATAGTTTACTTCATGATTTCTTCTTTGAACCATAATGTATCCTGACATGTATTATTTAATTTGCAAACCCTTAGGATTTTTTTCACATATCTTTTTGTTATTGATTTCTGGTTCAACTCAATTGTGACCAGAAAATAAACTTTGCATAATTTCAATCACATAAAACTTACTTAGTCTTGTTTTTATTTCCAATATTAGTCATTTGTAGTTTTGGAGAATTCAATCTTGCCTGTAGCTCCCAGTGTTCTTGAAAAAGTGCCAGCCCCCTGACACTCTTTATATCCCACGAAAATCTAACCTGAAGTCATTTTCTAGTTAATTTCTCTGATTCAAAAAGGTAATCAGACTTCTCCAGTATCTTCAAGTGGCCAACACTGCCTGAAGGTCACCAGAGCTAAATAAAGTGTAGGACGTTGGAGACATCTCTGGATCATACAACCCAAGACACACAGGTCTGCTGCCTCATGGAGAGTTTTTTTTGTTTTGTTTTTTGTTTTTTTAACACACTGAAGCACAGCAGTGAACAGGAGACCTCTCAGAAAGGATGGGCCAGTTACCTCCTTTCCCCTCACAAGCAGGAATAGTCCTGTATTCTTGTTCTTCACTGGACTAGATTACTAGGGCTATCGTAACCAATTACCACCAAGTTGGTGGCTGAGAACAACAGAAATCTATTATCTCATTGTTCTGCAGAGAAGAGGTCTGAAATCAAGGTGTCAGCAGGGTTGTGGTCCATCTGCATTGTGGCTTCCGTATTGCTAGAAATACCTGGTTACAGGCACATCAATCCTGTCTCTGCCTCTGTCACTCCGTCTCTGCCTCTATCACTCCCATCTCTATCTCCATCACTCTTGTCTCTGCCTCCATCACTCCCATCTCTGCCTCTGTCACTGTCATCTCTGCCTCTATCACTCCCGTCCCTGCCTCCGTCACTCCCGTCTCTGCTTCTGTCACTCCAGTCTCTGTCTCCATCATTGCGTGGCCCTCCCCTGTCTCCCTCTGCTTGTGTGTCTTCACCTCTACATATAAGTGCACCACTCATACTAGATTAAAGCCCATCCTAATAACCTCATCTCAACTGGTTTATTTCTGTAAGGTCAAATTTTTAAATAAGTTCTCATTAACAGGTATGAGACACTAGGACTTTGACACATCTTTTGGGACACAAAATTTTATCCATAAAAGAGATGTCCCATAATATTTAAATTTAACCTGTCCAAATTAAAATTATGATCTTCCCAACTGGAAATATCCTCTGGTGATATTCTTCTCTTCTGATGTCAAACACTTACCTACCAGTTACCCATTAAAAATCTTGGAGTCGGCCAGATGCGGTAGCTCATGCCTGTAATCCCAACACTTTGGGAGGCTGAGGCAGCTCGATCACTTGAGGTCAGGAGTTCAAGACCAGCCTGGCCAACATGGTGGAACCCTGTCTCTACCAAAAACACAAAAACTAGCCAGGCCTGGTGGCATGTGCCTGTAATCCCAGCTACTTGGGATGCTGAGGCAGGAGGATCCCTTGAACCCAGGAGGCAGAGGTTTGCAGTGAGCTGAGATCCCACCACTGCACTCCAGCCTGGGCAACAGAGTAAAACTTCATCTCAAAAAAAAAAAAAAAAAAAAAAACCACGCACACACAACAACAACAAAAAACAAAACAAACAACAAAAAAACTTGGGGTCATTTGTCGTTTCTAATTTTTCTGACATCTAATCTCTAAATAAATCTTGCTTATAGGTACATATATATAAGCACGTATTCACCTCTTACCACCACTTCCATTGTTCTTTGGTTTCAAGCATCATATTTATGATTGTTTTCTAACGTTCCATTGTGTCCCTCTACTATAACTTATAGAACTAGTATTCTAATGACTAATTTTACTCCCACTTCTTTGCTGTCAAAAACAGCACTGCAATCACCATTCCTATGTAAACATGTTTCTAGACTTAAGCAATTATTGCTTCCAAGTAAAGTCCTAGAAGTTGCAGAATCAAAGGCAAGCACATTTTACATTTTGTTACATCTCACTCTATTGCCTTTTGAAAGGTGGTATAAACTGGTCCCCTTTGAATAATCAGTAGCTAACAGCAAAGATAAACTTTTCTGCTTTCTGATATGCATCTTGACTTTTGAGAAAAATTAAGCCATTTTCTTCTTAGATTTACTTACTACTATTTTTTGTGTGCCCACAAGGCACTGTTTAGACACAAATCCTGCTCTCGTGGAGCTAAAATTTCAGTTGGGAAGACAGACAGACAGACTATAAATGATGACCACAGTAAACAAATAGGCTTATATAGTGTATTAATTAGAAGGTGACGTTCACGTGGAAATGAGCAGCAGGTCAGGGAGTCAGAAGTGTAGTGAGGCACGATGAGAAGGTCAAGGAGGACTCACT
Source organism: Macaca fascicularis (assembly GCF_037993035.2). Classification (NCBI taxonomy): domain Eukaryota; kingdom Metazoa; phylum Chordata; class Mammalia; order Primates; family Cercopithecidae; genus Macaca; species Macaca fascicularis. The sequence continues at coordinate 4,998,518 of NC_088392.1, read as the reverse complement.
GGGAAGTTGATGACGGAGCAGAGGCTGGAGGAGGGCTTGGCTCTGCAGCCCTCTGTGAGGGGGGCATTCCAGGTGGAGGAAACACCAGGGCAAGCCTCAGGGAAGAAGCATTCCTGGTGTCACATGATCCTTAGGGTGTCGCCTTCCCAGCAGGAAGCCCCTGTGGCTAGTGGTGCCTTTGTGAAAGTTTTGCTTGGGCTGCTGAGTTCATTCCGCCCACTTGGCCTAGCAGCCTGTGCTTGGCTCTTGCTACCAGTCCAGATCTCATGTCTGCCAAGGGTGACCCAGGTGCAAAGCAGCAAGGAGTGCATGAATGAGCAAGTGCAGGGTCTGGCTACTGTGCATAGCCAGGTACTCCAACTGCTGCAGGGCAGGCAGCTCCAGGTGCCAGCACAGGTGCTGGCTCCCTGCAAGGCTGCGGCTAGACTGGGTGTACTGCAAGTGGTTTCCACTCTGGGGACTGGGAAAAGAAACACAATGGTGCCTGGAAGCTTGGAGATGCCAGGAACCACAGAGCCCCAAAGAGAGGGTCACAGCCCTGGCTCAGGAAGCTCCTAGATCTGGGCTCCCTGCAAGGCCACAACTCTTCTCTCCTTCTCGTTGTCCACAACATGGTGAGTTGGGGGGCATGTTTCAGCCCTGTTTGTGTAACAGCTCTTTCAGTCCCACCATTTGGCGGGTCCCAAGTTCTTGTCCCATGTCCAGGAAGAATGAGGTACACAGACAACTGAAGTGTGAGCAAGGCAAAGAGGTGCTTTATTGAGTGACAACACAGCTCATAGGAGACCTAGAGTGGGTAGCTCCTTTCTGCAGGCAGGTCATCCTGACAAGAGTGCAGCCATCAGTGGAGAGGAGACCTAGAATGGGTAGCTGCTATCTGCAGGCAGGTCAACCTGTTCTCTCTGTGAGTCTGGCTGAGTCTGGGGGTTTTAATAGGCTTCAGAAGGGAGTGCATGCTGATTGGTCCAGCTATGGATGAGCCTGGGAAAAGCACCCAAAGTTCTCATTCTGGGCTGTAGATTCCACCTAGAACTGACAGCCCGGCCCTCAGGCTTCAGGCCGTCCTTGACTTGAAGATGGGCCTTCACCAGGGACCTGCCCCTTGCCACCATCTATATGTCATCCATGGTACCCAGGCTGTTTGTGCTGAGGGGCACCTGCAGGCCCTTGCTGAGTTACCCTCAGCCACTACTTGGCCTCCCTCCTGTGCTGGTGGGCACCCAAGGTCTTGAGGGGGCCAAGGAAGCAGGGGACTGGTGCGTCAGTGCCACTGTGAGTGCAGGTATACCTGGCAGAGTGGCAACAGCACTGAGGCTCAGCCACAAATTTGCTCCAAAATCAGAGCAGGCGCTAGGAGTGGGGAGAGACCAGGCAGAGGGAGCAGACACTTCTAAGCCTGTGAGAGGAAGGGAGCTTCCCAGGCCCACAAGAGCACAGGGATGCCCAGGTCTGCAGCTACGGCTGGGTGACTGCAGCTGCATCCAGGAGGGTGAGGAAGAACTCCACCAACTTGGATGGGGGAGGGGCTTCCACCTGTTCCTGACTCCCACCAGCTGGTGGAGTGTGCAGCCCCAGTCGTGCCTCCCCTGCTGCAGCTGGCATCGTGGTAGCAGCCACTACAGATGGGCCACTGCTGCCATCACTGGCATGATCAAGGAAGAGCCAGGGACCAGCGAGGCTGGAGCTAAGCAGTGACGGAGAAACAGAAGCAAGTGAAGGCAGAAAGGTCACCGCCCTTTGTGGTCAGTTCTTGGAGGCTTGGCAAGCGGTAAAGGGACCTTGGCTTTTCCTCTTAGTGACACAGGGGCCACTGGAGGGTAAGGAGCAGACGAGTCACAGAGGAGTCACATGACCTGGTCCACCTTCAGAACTGTGGACGGAACAGGATGTGGGAAGCAAAGGTGGGGACAGTTTCCAATTATATGGCCCTCGTTTCTTCCCAAGTCCTCACCGGAAGTGCTTCTAACAGCAAATTTCTACCAACAGCCTCTTCAAGGCAATCTGGACTTTTGCTATATGCTCCTCAAAAAAATTCTTCAAACTTCTACCCATTGTCCAATTCCATGGCCATGTCGGTATTGCTATGTATTTGTGACAGCACCACTCCACTGTCAGTACCAAAATGTGCATTTGTTAGAGCTCTACTAGAGAAATAGAACAAGTGTGTTTGTGTGTGTGTGTACAGAAAAGTGCAAGCAAACCACAATCCTAAATTCCCTGTATGGGTTTTACAATTCGTTAAATAAAATTATTTTCAAAATCATGAGTTATACCTTCTACTGTTTATAAAATAATGCATTAAAAGAAAGAGAGATTGCAAGAAATCGGCTTAAGCAATTTTGAGTACTGGCTTGGCACATCGGAAATCTCCAGAGCAGACCAGCAGGCTGGAAATTCTCAAGCAGAGGTGATGCTAAGTCCACAGGCAGAATTTCTTCTTCCTTAGGGAAACCTAAGTTTTGCTCCTAAGGCCTTTCAACTGATCAGATGGGGCTCACCTAGATTATAGAAGATGATCTTCACCTAAAGTCAACTGTTTGTAGATACCTTCACATCTACAAAATACCCTCCCAGCAACACCTATATTAGTATCTAATTGAATAATATTATGGTCTGGCCACATCAACATGTAAGACTGAGTGTCATACTCATCTGTGGGTGTCCGGTCATTTGTGTAGGAAGAATTCCATGTCATATCTCTTCAGGGGTAAATGCTAGAGGCAAAAAGAGGGATGGGTACACTTATTATTTACTATGAGGCATTCAGTCAGAAATCTGTCTCTGATCCAGAATGCCTCATGTGTGAATTCAGGACAAAATTAATAAAGATGAATATTAAAAACTGGCAGTCATCAAACAATAAAATAATCAATTTTAAGGAAATTTTTTACTGGTTTAATTAAATGTTAGAGTTTTTGAGAACATCTTCCAAAACATGCACCAAAAATTTATTGCTATAACTCAGCTGAAAGTCTCAACATCTGTTGAGTGTGGATAAAATGTGTCTGTACTCAGTGGACTGTTAATATAAAATTATACTGCATCCTGTTTATTATTCAGTGAGGAAAACAGTTAAATTGACCTTAGTGTATACACGTTGGCTCCTTCCTTCATGTCTTTCCTTTTATCAACTTATTTTTGGGTTCTTTTTATTGAGTTCATATTTTTATTAAATTCTTAGGCACCTAAAGGTATTTGTTGATGTTTATTGAAAAGGTTCTCTGCCCCCCACAACTGTGTTCTCCAGGTTTTACATGATATTTTAAATAAATTCAATAACTAATTAATGTTGCCATTAATATGTGATTTATTTTATTTTAGTTTGGTCTTGGGAATACAGTGGTGCAGACGTCAGACAGGATCCTGGCACCTGTGGAACATAAGCCCTATACCTAGAGGCAGAAAAAGTCAACCCAACAATGAATCCCATGTAATAGCTTGTAAAGAAGCCTCTCTCACAAAGCCTGTAGCATCTTCCCAGCCCCAAGAAGTGAACTTCAAGTCCTTTGCCTTGGCAGATGGGCAGCTGTTATTGCCTTCCTGGTTGTGTCCACAGTTGCAGGTCCAGACTTTTCTCTTGTGGGGTGTTCTCTTTCTCTGTTTATCCAGAGACAACTTCTCCAAACTATGATACTGTGAGAATTCTAGGGATTTTATCCATTCATATTCTGAGCATGGCTTTTAGGAGCCAGGGGTAGAACTGAAATGTTCACACTGAAAGGTCGGAATCTTGAGTTTCTTATCCACTACAACCCCATCTACTTGAATGGCAGTTGCTGGCACATTTTAGTTCCTCTTAGGTTGTATACACCAATTTGCATCCTCATATTTAACTTGTACATCTACACTTTGCTCCTCTGCCATTATTTCCCTTAGACGTTGCCTAGGCAACATTATGTGGCCAGGCCCCATTCTGCCCTCTTCACCTACAACTCAGGTACTTAACTTAATACAGCTACCTTAATATCTCCTGGAACCAAATTCTTGATATTATTTAACAAGTGATATTTTCTGTCTTCTTATACGGTCCATAAGCATTCAGACAGATGATCCTATCTATCAGCTTCACACAACCATATCTGTAAGCTCTAGATGGGTATCTGAAATCAATAGGCATGGAATCATGGTAATTAAATTATAGCACTTACATATAATTACACTTATGTAAAAAATGCCCACCCCTACTAAGAGCTACTCCTGAATATGATAGATATAAATCTTTGTAAACGATCAGTTCTCCTTGGTGGTGGGGAGGGGAAAGAGCGTTAATCTTTAAAATTATGCCGGGAAAAATTAGGATACTGGAACTATTTCACTTCAGAGAAATCATTTGATTCAAACTCCAACTTTAAACAGGCACTTTTCAATAATTTTTATCTTTGAAATTTAATTTTAATGAAAAACTCTCTGTAAATCTTTACCCTGAAGAAAACTAATCTCTGAGGGAGCGTTTCTTGAGAGTGGAGTTAAGCAGGCCTTGAAGTCGGGGCTCCTGGACTCACACCTTCATGTTATCAGGAACATACGTGAGGCTTGGCATCTAGTGAGTGTTTAATCAACGACCTGATGCCTGCTTGAATAAGTTGATTGATTCATTAAGATGACGTCACAAAAGAGGTCTCCTCTCCCAAGCATTCAGTAACACAACCTAAACGACTACTTAGTGTTAGATGAGATTGATTTGCAGACTGGGCGTGTACTACCTAAGGTAATCAGCAGGAACAGGTTCGTGAGAGTTTGCAATAAGGCTGGCCTCAGGGTCTGCTTGGAGAGTTGGGTGACAGGGAGTCCTAGATGGTATAGGTGGGCCTCAGGGTAGGTGGGCTTCTCAGGACAGAGAGGCACCCAGGGCATCATGTGGTGAGAAGTAGACAGTATAAAAATTTCTATAACTTCACAGAAGTTTAACCTGTTTTTTGATGATTATTACGCAGTAATGATATCGCGGGATTCTGTGAAGAGATAGGAGAAAGTTTTCAGGGTTTAGGGGCTTTGAGGGGGAGGGAGGATGGGACTGGATTTACAATGAGGTGGGAAGTGCTTATTATTTGCTCTCTCTGCAGAGGTGGGAATGAGCTTCACTATTATGTCCTTGAGCTATAAAGGAAAACCCTCCAAAAATTTGCGCTAATTTAGTGGCAATTCACTTGTCTTAGCTCATAATATATTCACTCAAGTGAGTGCAGATGGAAGCCACATTAATAGAATTACAGTGATGACTGCAAGCACAGCCACTGTTTGCCCAATGCACTCATACAGTGCAGCCCACATCTGGAGGGTGCAGCCTATCCTGAGTCCCTGTGGAAGGTGTCCTTGTCTGCATGATGAGTCACTATGTCTGCGAGGGTGAGGAGAAGCAAACCACTTCTAGGGCAATGAAGGAAGGAACCGATGAGAAAATTTGCTTAGCACCCACTGCTCGGTGGTGGCGCATGACATATCTTTCCAAATAGTTGGTGTCCTGTTCATAGGAAAAGTTACAATATTTAATTTGTGTTGCTTCAAACTGATGAGCTGAGAGCAAGTCTTGGTGCAGCAGTTTTCCGCTCATTATAAGGAGGTTCTTGTGGTGAGTTAGAGCTGTCTCACGGAGAGGCTACCTTGACAGCTACAAGCTGCCTGTTACTGGAAGTGTGCAGAGGGAGGGATGGGGGCTATTTCCGCAGAAACTGTGGAGATGACAGTAGTATATCTCTAACTCCGACTCTGGATGATTTTGTATACTTTCTCCTTCCTTTTCTCTTTCCATGCAAGTTTTTAAAAATTTAACTTATTTCCTTTCATTCTTGAGTTTACTCCTCTTGCCCTTCCTGTTCTTTGACTTGCTGTTCAAAACTTACGACCTCTTTTTCTTTTCAATTTTTCACATGCAAACCATATTCCACTTCAACGAGCCTCAATGAGTTTGTTCAATCAAATATTGGTGGAAATATTTGATCATTGACCATTTCCTAGGGGAAAAAATTGCTTTGCAGGTTACAGCTTTCAGAAAGACGCTGAGTGTTGTACTAGGAATGAACTATTTTGCTGAATATGGTGGATATAGAATTTTGGGGTTTTGTGGTTCCTCTTGTAGCTTCTTCAAGCTGCTGCAGTCAGTAAGGAAATAAGCACAAGCTTGACAGGGTGGCCTGGACCACACTGATGAGAAACACTAGTATTTGTCTTCCAAGCACAATACAAACCAGTTTTGATAATCCAGGCGAATTTCTGCAGAGCACTTCCAGCTGATACTTCTCCCACTCCATTCATTTGGTTGTACTATAACTTTGATCCCTTCTCTTTGCAAATCACTACCCTCAAATTAGTAGCCACTGACATTTCATTCTGCTAAGTTTTCTTCTCTTGATTAAAATTTTTTATTCAAGTAGATATCCTCACCTGTTTAAGTAATTTTCATTCATTTGTTAATTCATATTAAAAATACAGTTATTGAATGCAGGCTCCAGGCCAGCACATGGTGGACACCTGGCCAAAGAAGACTGGACCCTTGCATTTGCGGAGCTCCCTGACTCATGGAAGACACAAACTAACAAAACATTTGGCCAGCAGCAAATAGACATGGGGTGTAATGAATACAGTGTTCACTGAATAGTATCAGCATTGATGATTTTGGTTCCATGGGGAAGGCAATTCCAAAGAGCGAGCTTAATTGTCACTACACACTGTTAATTCCATGATTGAAGTAAGAATGCCATGAAGAAGGAAACTGGAAGAAAGAATGCAGGTTGACTGTGGAAAAGGAGCTCTGTCTGGGACTCATGCAGCTCTGATTATGCTGCTTGGCAGGGTTTGAGTGCAGCTCAGAGTCCCAAGAGATATTACCATGGAGTGGCTATTAAGTTGTAGTACGGATTCTTACCATCACTTAAACAATTCTGTTACTATAACTTACTTTATTAAACCCAGGTTAATACCCAGGCTGGTGGGCAGGTGTGTATTTTCCTGTTTGTATCACCTGAGCTCATCCTCCTGAGCACCTTTGTTCATATGTCACAGAGGATATAGGTGCATCTCCTTAGTTATTTACTTATATTTTCTAAAATAAATTTTATTGTGTACAGTAGATTTAAGGTCTAAAACATAATGTTAGTTGGGTGCAGCGGTTCACACCTCCCAAATCCCAGCAATTTGGGGGGCTGAGGTGGGAGAATGGCTTGAGCCCAGGAGTTTGAATTTCAGACTAGCCTGGGAAACTTGGCGAAATCCTGTCTCTACCAAAAAAAGAAAAAAAAATAGCCGGGAGTGGTGGTGCACACTTGTAGTCTCAGTTACTTGGAAGGTTGAGGTAGGAGGATCACTTGAGTCCAGGAAGTTGAGGCTGCAGTAAGCCGAGATCCTGCCACTGCACTCCAGCCTGGGTGACAGAGGGAGACCCTGTCTCAAAATACTAAGTACTAAATAAACAAATAAATAAATAAAACATGACATTATGGGATACATGTAAATAGTAAAAGGGTTACTGTAGTGAAACAAATGAACATATTCATTATTTCACAATTACTCATTGTTTCAATGTTTTTGTAGTAAGAGTAGCTACAACCTACTGATTTAGCATGAAGCCCATGCCCAGCACCACTGTTTTATCTGCAGTCCTCTCATTGCACATTAGGTCTCCAGCTTGCTCATCCTACACATCTGCTACTTTGCAACCTCTGACCTGCATCTCCCCATTCCATCTCCCCATCCCACTGCCACCCCTGGTAACCACTCTTTTGTTCTCTATCCCCATATGTTTGAATTTTTTTAGATTCTATATGTAAGTGGAGATCTTACAACATTTTTCTTTCTGTGTTTGACCCATTTCATTTAGCATAATGTCCTCCAGGCTCATTGTGGCAAATGGCAAGAACTCATTCCTTTTTCAGGGCTGAATAATATTCCATTGTATCACAGTTTGTTTAGCCATTCATCCGTCATTGGACAGTTTGGTCATTCCCATATCTTGGCTACTGTGAATAATGCTGTAATAAATATGGGAAATATCTTTTAAAATAAATATTTAAAAGTGATTTCATTTTCTTTGGGCATATACCCAGAAGGATTGCGGGGTCATATGGCAATTCTCTTTTTAATTTATTTAGGAACTTTTACACTGTTTTCCATAATGGTTGTACCAATCTGCATTCCCAAGAAAAGGATACGAGAGTTTCCTTTTCTCCACACCCTTGTCAACATGTGTTATCTTGACTTTTTGAGAATAGCCATCCTGATGCATGTGAAGCAGTATCTCACAATGTTTAGATTTGCATTTCCCTGATGGTGAATGAGGTTGAGCACCTTTTCATATACTTATTGGCCATTTTTGTATTTTCTTTGGAGACATGTCTATTTGAGTCTTTTTCATTTTTGTTTATATCATCTCACAGAAGGCATACATGCCATTTCTTAATCAAGAAGGTCATATAGAGTACAGTTTATTGTGTATCTACTTTTTCAGAGGGCATATAGACTGATAAATAAATTGATTTTACATTTCAATAGGTTTTTATTCTTCCTTTTCAATATGGCATTTAAAGTTTGTATTTTCACAAAAATTCACTCATTGGCTTAGCAAATACTTGCTTATCACATTGCAATCTATCTTTCTTGCTTCTCATACTAGCCACTAATCAAAAGTCTACTTATGTGGGCTCCAAATAATGAATGATATGCATTACCTAAAATAAAAATTTTTCTTCCACTTTTGACCACATAGAATATGAAATGTCTGGGGGGCAAAAGGGGGCTAGCTAGCAACCTGAACTGCCAAACTGTGCCTGGTGATGGACCACCTGCTTCTATCAACTAGACCAGTGCAAAATGGAAGATGTATATCTACTAACCCCTTTAAAATGCCATCATCCAAGTAGTCTAGATTATGATTTTGCCTCCAGAAATACACCGAACTATTCTCCATTACCTACCAGGAGTTACGAAAACATATTTCTCTTGAAATTGGAGAATCTGTGTTTAAATACAAGTTCTCTCAAGTGCTCAATTTGAGGCCTTAAATTCACTAGCTGTAATATAGAAGTAATTCTTGTTCTATCTATAGTGTGTCAATTAGAAGAAAAAATAATAAGTACAAAAAGTGCTTTAAAATTATAAACTTTTAAATTAGTAAATTAGTAAAACATATACACAAAGTGCTATACAAATGCAAAGTATTATTACCGCAGTTATCATCATAATTAACAACATAATCAAAAACATATTTTTTGGTCAGTATTTCTTTAACATGGAAAATTCAGCGATTATAAATTACTAATTTATATGTGACACATCCTAGAAAAGAGTGTATATATTTAAAAATCAAAATAATAAATAAGCATGAAGTTACTGTGCTTAGTATAGCGATTTCCTCTGCATAGCTAGAAATGTGTTTCAGATAATGTCTATGTCCATATGATGCCAAGAACTTTGCAACTTTCTGTTATTTAAATATTTGCCATTATGTAAATAAAACATAATATTTTCACTTTCCGTCTATGAAGATGCATTTTGCTGTGCATTTTAGCTATTTAAATAAATAAAATGTATCATTCGTTGCTTTGTAATCACTCTTGATGTTTGGAGAAGAGATGTATAAAACAATAGAATCATTACTTTGTTGAAATTTCACGTTTTGAGAAGCTATTGGTGTGGTTAAAAAAAAAAAAAGGAAGATTATGAGTGTGGGGCTGATAATAAATATTAAGCTTTCCACACTGGCAGGTCTGTATCATGCGTATCCATTTGAAACCTCTATTCCCAGATCCAGGAAAAATGTCATGATCTGTTACCACTCTTCCCAGGAACAAAGGACAAGAACTATCACGTGGTTAATTGCAACATAAGCTGGTCCATCACCGTCTAATATGGGTTGAAAGACCTTGAATTAGTCCTGTGAAAAGCCATATTCACCTGTTGATCACTCCTAACTCTAAGGAGTCCTGCTATCACATGTTGAAAATTTTACCATGAGGGTATCTGGACACCAACCACAAGGCAAACAAAGCCTTTGTAACTTCTTTATTCCATAGAAATCCAGGATCGCTCTGTGGGTTGCTATTAATCATCCTCATTTTAAAGATAATTTGGTTTTAATACATTGTCAATGCAATTCTCTGGGGTACATAAAGAGTAATCTATCTTGTGCACATCTGCTTAGTCCCATTTCCTGATCCTGTAGCAGCTATCTGATATTTCTGCTTTTAGCTAAGGGAAGTGACCTCAAGTAAAGATGTGTAAAGTACATCCTGATGCATGCTGTAACTTCCAAATGCCTTTGGGGTCACTGCTTAAAAATGGTACCAGAGAGTAATGGCCGCATAGCAGGAGCATTTGAATCTTCTGTTTCTGGTCTGTTCAGCTCTTCCCTGGCTCATGCTGCTGGGAACCTTGCTCCCTTCCTCTGGGGGAAGGGGTGGGGGGATCAGTATTTCAGAGAACCAAATTGCCCCTTCCAGAGAATCACAAAGCTACAACTGCAGAAAAAGGGTCTGCTATTTAAGGTATTTAACTGTTACCCACCATCTTGCTATTTGCTTAGGTGTGTGGGACAAATTCCATTGCGTCTAGAAAACACGATTAATGCTCTGATATTAGACTAAGTTGTTTAGATATGATGTTACTTTTTGTGGGTAAAAATATCATCCGACATTAGCAGTTTTGTGCAGTTCAACTTCATACTTGGGAATCTTTTTATTCCTCTTCCCTAAGCAACTTTTCCATAGAAATGAAGAATAATGCTCGCTAATACAAAGGATATTAGTATTCTGATTTGCCCACGTAGTTGTAGAATGGCACATTGCCTTTAATAAGTTCTAGCCAGAAGGTGCCTTTTAAAAGATCTGTTCAGAATTGCTTCACTAGTTCATGAATAATCTTTGTTAAAGTAATTAAAGCAACATACCTCTTTTTGCCCCTCACAAATTAGGAGCTTGAGTGAAGTGTGGTAGGTAAATTTTCCTATTTGCTTCATTCTAAGATTTGCCTGTTAAGTACAGGTTTATCTGTGGGTATAAGAAAGGAATGAACGTGAAGAAGAAAGTTAAACATCAAATATATGTATTGATTGCAAGAAGTGTCCCCAAAACTGTATCGGGGAGGGGGTTGGGTGAGAGCATTTACATCAAGGGAATCCCATTTAGACTGTTTGGATGGGAGAATGTTGGGGATTTTGGGACACAATTCAAGCTAGTGTAATGAGTATATCTATGAAGGGTTCAAATGGTACTTGGAATAAAATTTAGTAGCTAAGACAGCAGCCTTCAGTGGTGTTTAGCTACTTAGGACTATTTCACACTCTTCCACCTTACAATTTTTTTTCTGGAATTGAAACACAAGCCTTGTTAACAGAAAACAAATTAAATCAAACTTTAAAGATGTTGCTATCATCCAGGCCTTAAAGGAGTAAGAGTGAAAAGAGATGTGCAGACCACACGTGTGCTCTGAGAAAAGATGCAGTAAAAAACAAAAAAGAAGCACCCTGACAAGGAGGCTAATTGAGACTGATGAAGACACGTTAAGCACTTCTAATATGTGTACATGGTTAGTTAAAGGCTGGAGTGAAGCTCCACTGGAAATAACTGAACAAAGCAATTGAAGTGAGGATAGATGCTGTGGGCTGGCTTCTCAATGCCCAGATACCATGAGTGGGAGAAAATAAGGGATTACCTTTAAGTAAGGTCCAACTAGATGAAGAAGTGATTGATCTGAACACTAGACATGGTTCTAAATAACAAATATTGAACATAAAATAATTTTATTTCTAATACAATGACTCAATTAGCACTTAGAAATAAATTTTATTGGGTTCATTTAAAATCTGTCCCCAGTTTTAAAAATATATACACATTATTGACATGAGCTATGGCTATATTTCAAATTGCAATGATCCTCCAAAAAGAAGAAATTCAGGAAATTATTATCTGCTATTACCAAGTCCTATAGCATCACCAAATACCTGGTGACTGCTATTCAGGGGTGAAGAGATGGGTCAAAGCTTATTTTCTCCAATATTTTTTTGGCTCCTTTGGATACAATGACCTGAAATATGACCTGTTGGTTATATCTATTTTCTGATCTGTATTCACCCCACACTTACTGTATCTCTGGATCCAAGAAAAGTGTTCTCATGACTTAGCACCTGTCTTGGCAGAGACCAAGGACAAGAAGGGCCCTCCCCACACTCAATACCCCTTGGCCACTTCTCTCTTTTGGCCATAATGTTATCCTGGGATCCTCACAGTTCTTAAATTGACAGTCTGCATCGTAAATCTTATCATGATGTTATTTATAGGAGGATCTTTGTGAAGTTTCAAGGATGTGGATGCACACCATTCCCATAAAAGGATCATTTGGATTTATTTTGAAGAAACTATCACTCGTGTTAGCCACAATCCGTTTCTAATTTAAAATATTTCTTTTAAAGGCTTTCTGTGAGCAGATAGCTCTCTCTCATAGAATAGTCAGTGATAACGAGAGATATCTGCAGCTGTTCCAGGTATTGTCACTAGTGGTTGATTATGTATATCACCATAAACCGTGTTTATAAATTATGTTTATTGTGTTATAATTAGTAGCGCTAACAGTGCATAATATCAATAAGGTCATTAAATATGTAAATAATAAATAATAGCAGTATTAATGCCACCAAGCAGCAGAGCTCGATCACAGCATGTACATCCATTCAGCTTGGAATCACACTTCTCATCATCAGGGAGACATGGAACAGGGCCAGTCATTGGTTTAATGAACGCAAAGCCGAGTGCAGACGTTGTACGTAGACTTGCTCAACCCATGGAAAAACAAAACTTTCAGGTTGTTTTCTTAAGAAATGGAGAAGTACCGCACAGTACGGCCTATTTCACAAAGCAGTGGATTTTTGGAAATTTGAAAAGTGGATTTGCATGGAAGTAGGGAAAGACCTATTTACCTTTTCATTTAACATGGCGTCTGTTAGAATTTGCTGACATAGCTGCCCCTATATTCCCACTAAAAGCCTATGGAAAAATAAATAACTTTTATCGACACTCAAAATGACCACAAGAACAAGGGCTGCCAGACAATTTACAGATAGAATCTTGGGAAATTTTCTACTGGATCCCTGCCTATGAAACTGGGTTAAAGAACACAGTGGATAGGCAGACACAGTTCACAGGAATCTCAGGTGGACTTATCAGTCAGCTGACTGGTTTAAGAGCAGGCATCCACCCTCACATGGTCAAGTGTGGGCCCCAGAGCAGGTCTGCATAAGGCATTCCCAGGTCTTAGGATAAGTTAAGAGTATATCTGCAGGAGAAGAGGAAAGGAATACCTAAAGTATAGGTATTAAAAATACATTTCTATTAGGAAAAAGAATTATTTAGAAAACTCTTCAGCATCTTTTCAGTTCAAAAGCATGATGACAGATGAAATTTATACAATGGGTGGCATATGTCAGAATTAACCCTAGCCAGAAAATTATTTGTATGAAGAATTTATTTTATTATATATTATGTTACCTTATATTATATTGTATATTATTAGTAGTATGAAGAATGAATTTGAGAAGATATTCAGCAGGGGAAAATAACAGAAAAGGGAAAAGAGACTGGGTGCAGTGGCTCGTGCCTGTAATCCCAACATTTTGGGAGACTGAGACAGCCGGGTCACTCGAGCTCAGGAGTTTGAGACCAGACTGGGCAACATGGCAAAACCCTGTCTCTACTAAAAATACAAAAATTAGTTGGGCGTGGTGGCAGGCTCCTATAATCCCAGCTACCTGGGAGGCTGAGGCAAGAGAATCACTTGAACCCTGGAGGTGGAGGTTGCAGTGAGCCGAGATCATGCCACTGCACTCCAACCTGGGTGACAGAGTAAAGCTCCATCTCAAAAAAAAAAAAAAAAAAAAAAAGATGGAAAGTTTCAAATGCAACAGCATAGCCTAAAAAATAATAGTTAAAGAAGAGGAAGCCTGTCAAAGACACAGTTGAGAAAACATGAAAACATTCCGGACTGAAGTAAGGCAGGTCCTGTAGGTCTGAGAGGCTCCATGTGTATCCTGGTCTCATCCAGGGACTTGGCCTCTAGCCCCTTTTGCAAGACTTATAAGGTTCTTCTCTTAAATGTGAGCTGAGGATTAAGAGAATTTTTTTTTAAGTTCCAAATGAAAGATAAAGAACAAAAATAAGCAAAAGATTAAAAGAATCTTGGAGGACAAATAAATTGAGATTGGAGAAAATTTTTTTAAAATTACTGATATTATCAGAGAGATAAAAGTAGCTATTCTAGTAATGAAACAAGAGCAGAGTCCAAAAAACAGGACAGCGTTTTGAAGTCGGAAGAGTGCCAAGGAAACTTTAAAAGACAGTAGACGCTGTTAAAACATTAGTGAGTGAACTGAAATACAACATCTATGAGATCCCAAAAGAGCAGAGCCAAAGCACACACAGATGCCTCCACATGTGGAAAACGGAGAGAAGATAGGACAGTTGGAGGACAATTCCGGGAGCGCCAACATCCTCACGAGTCTTCTGCACTTTTAGAATGAGCTTCCACAGAAGTAATTGGAAGACTTGAGAGAAAATAAACCAATAAATAATTCAAGAAACACTCTCTGAATTAAAGGTCATGAGCTTCCAGAGTGAATGGGCCCACCAAGCGTCTAGCACAATGGATGAAAATCGCCACACGGTAAGACAATGTTATCATAAAATTTAGAAAAGTAGGACAAAGACATCTCACCGCTGCAAAAGGGAAAAAAAGTGTGATTCATACAGAGAGCCAAGAATGAGAAGAGCACAAGACATTTCAATAGCAACGAGGGCTTCTAAAAAATAATTGGCAAATATCTTCCAATTTTCTGGAAAATTACTTTCAAACCTGGATTCTATACTCATTAAACTACTAAGCAAGGGAGAAATAAGAATAAAGACATTTTAAACCATGAAATATCTTAAAAAGTAACACAATTGACTCAAAAAAAATAGAATATCTCAATAAAGTAACAACGTTAAAAATGCAAATGTTAATTTTCTACAATGTGAACTAAAAACCGAAAGTGAAATGACGCTGTAAGCCAAAACTTTTTTTTTTTTTTAATCAGTGAGGACATTTAAGCCATCCATCAGTAAATAACTTTACGTGTATGTATTTTTATAGCTTAGGTAAGTAAATAGAACATGTACTCAATTTCTTTTGTAAATCTGGCGTATAATTTATATCTAAAGTCATTGAAAAATGCAAAAATGAGATATAATCATCTCACCTATAAATATAGACTCATACATTCTATATTAAAGCTTTTAAAAATAAAATTCAACAATATATTTTAATATCAATCATTCTTAACTAAGTAAGGTTTATTTAAAGAATTTAAGAAACTTTATTGGCCGGCCACAGTGGCTCACGCCTGTAATCCCAGCTCTTCGGGAGGCCGAGATGGGCGGATCACGAGGTCAGGAGATCGAGACCATCCTGGCTAACACGGTGAAACCCCGTCTCTACTAAAAATACAAAAAATTAGCCGGGCGTGGTGGCGGCGCCTGTAGCCCCAGCTCCTCGGGAGGCTGAGGCAGGAGAATGGCGGGAACCCGGGAGGCGGAGTTTGCAGTGAGCCGAGATCGCGCCCCTGCACTCCAGCCTGGGCGACAGAGCGAGACTCCGTCTCAAAACAAAACAAAACAAAACAAACAAACAAACAAAAAAAACAAAAAAAAAATTTCATCAGAAATTAGGCCAATTAAAAATCCCATAGACTCATGCTAATATTGTTATTAGCGCTCTTACCATATGCCAGAAACTATGGTAGTTAGTTTGCAAATCCTTGGGACTATGTGGAAAAGTAAAAACCGAGTTTTCTCCCATGCTGGTTGTGCAGGAAGTACACGGATGAATGAGGAACTGCAGCTGTGGTCGCCTCTGGCCCTAGACTTTCAGAGATTGCATAGGATGTGAAGGTGGTTGCCCCGGGAACTAGAAAGGTAGTTTCACTCTAGGTAGTTTTACTGAACTAAACACCCCTCTATTTTAAGCATAGCATTTATACTTCCCCAAATCGAAGGTTTAATCGGGCAAATTTTCGCCACTTTCTATAGAATACTACAATCAGGAGGAGTTTATGGCAAACATCTTTCTGGTGTCTGGGGACCCTTGTGCCCCACCTTTGCCTGTGTGTTCCAGCTCAGGCCTCAGCATAAACTTGGCCTGTGTGGCTCAGAGAGCAGGTATCAAACTATGCAAACAATCTTGCATTCAGCGATGCCTGGAAACATTCTGTTAGTGATAAAAATGGCCTCTCAAATTAGGAGAAAGGAAGAGTTACTCAATACCCATCTGTGTGAGTGTATGTGCACGTGTGTACTTAGAATCACGGGCTCTGATCCATTTTATTATTTTACCCAGGGGAAAATGTGCAGATTCCTGGTTAAACTGAATTACAATTTCCTTCTTATTCTACTTTGGACACAAAGGACTGATATCCACCTAATCTGTCTACTAAGGTATGTCTGAAAGCATAGGCAGACAGGGTTCCTAACCAAAGGGGCTCCAGGAGGTCATATGACAAGGATACTCATTGTAGCTCAGAAAAGCTACAGCCTAACTTCGGCAAAATAAAACAGAAACAGTGATGTTTCTTGCTTCGTACTACAAATCGTCAGTCTCACCTGTTCTGGGGAGAAAGCAAAAATTCTCCTACAGTAGCATTGAACCTCTGTCCACTTGGGGATTGTTCTAAGAATCGTCCTTGACAAGACTGCAGGTTCAACTGCAAGGGGCTAGTTAAACATGTGATGAGATATGCTATTATTGCAACTACTGAAAATTTGATTGTTTTAAATAAATATGATTTCTGTAATGTTTATTTCTTTAATTTCCAATCATGGTAGTGTAGTTCTGTTTAGGATATATGTTAACATAGGGTGGGTGGGGGGTACACATACGAAATTTGAAAACAACTTTTCAATATGTTTGTGAATGAAACTAAACACCTCTTGTTTTTCTCATATTAAATGAAACTGATAAAGCTGACAGAGCTACATAGACAACAGAGTCTACCTTCTGTCTTCTCAACTGGGAAGGACATTCTCCAGGAGTGTAAATTTTCATGCTTTTCAAAAAGAGGAATGAATTTGAAAAGGTATAATAACTCTGGTTTAATGAAATGCAAAATGCTTCTGTCTATAAAGTCATAGAAAATGAAGGCCCAGATAATATTATTCAAATATAAAGTTGTATATAAACATGAAATATATGTTAATATATGTCTATATGCACAGGCTACTAGAAAAAGGACTAAAAGGAAAAACCCCAAAATACTGAAAATATTTATCTCATGATAGTGGATCTAGGAGTTATTTTTTTAAAATATGTGTTTGCTTAATTTTCTAAAATATCATTCTGCAGTTTAAATTAAAATGTTAATTTAAAAGAAAAAAAATAAAAAATAAGCTGATATACTGATGAGGGCCCATCTCTATCCTCACAGGTAGGAAGAAGTGCTGAAGTCAGGCAGGAATCTTAGCTGCGACCATCCATCCACAACCGTGGGACTGGTGACTCCCCAGGATGGTCCTGGCTTCCTCCCGCGTCCTATACCACCTTGTCCTCATCCATCCCATCCTGAATCTCTAACCACTCTTGGTTCACCAGAGTAGTGAACCAAGATCTACTCACCCAACCCATCCACATCTCAGGTCATTTTTTAAATTAGGGTTTTTTCTTTGTATTTGTTCCCCACATGCACTTCAAATCTATTCTACCTTCATGAAAAAGAAAAGAAAAACACATCTATAAAGGTGTGGTTGCTTACAGATATATAAAGTGTGGTTTCCTTAAAGATCTATAAAAGTGTGGTTATTCAGGTATCCTCTCTCCCTCTGTGTCTTTATCTTGTTACTTTATTCTCTTTCTAGGAAATTGTTGCCTCAATGCTTCTCAAGTATTTCACAGGAGTCAGAATTGATCCATTTCCCAGTGCCAGGCCTCAGGGCCCCTCACAGTAGGCACTCAGCCCACGTTTCCAGATCAGGTTGTTCAGAGAAAAATTTGTCTTTTCCTGGTAACTACCAAGTCTGGTGGATAAATGCTGGTGTTTGCTATCATCCCACCTGAACAGTCTCAGCGACCTTGTTGCCAATGGGTATGATTCCATTAAATGTAAAATTCATTGTCAGACTTTCAACTCCCTATAGAACTACCTGCATTACCCCTCTACCTTTGGTCCAGGTTAAATTATTGAGTGCCACCCATGTATAAAATGAAGAAATGGAAAGTTCATTTACTTAATGTATTTTTCTAGATGGGTTTGGGATGCCAAATGCCTAGACACAGTGGCGTAACACATGGCTTTCAGTTTTCACTTGGGGTACACACTGGGACCTGCAAGCCTGCAAATGTGCTTCTGGGTGAACAGCTCCAAATGCCCTGAGGAACCCAGAGGTTTGGGGTCAACACGTGAAGGAGAAACACAGCTTCCTTGTGTAGCTGTTGACTCATAGCTTGGTGATATTTTATCATTAACTTTTTGTTGTTGGTGGTGGTGTTTTGAGATAGGTCTTGCTCTGTCACCCAGGCTGGAGTGCAGTCAGCGTGCACGGTCACCACTCACTGCAGCCTTGACCTCCTGGGGCCAGGCAATCCTCCTACCTCAGCCTCCCGAGTAGCTGGGACTACAGGCACACACCAACCATCATGCTCAGCTAATTTCTGTATTTTTTTGTAGAGATGGGTTTTCACTATGTTGCCCAAGCTGGTTTCGAACTCCTCGGCTCCAGCAATCTGACCGCCTCAGCCTCCCAGGGTGCTGGGATTGTTAAGCTTGAGCCACCATGCCCTGCCTGTCATTAACCATTTTCATTCCTACCTTTTCCTAACCTTCAAAGTCAGGGATATTTATAGTTAAAAATATTTTTAAAAAGGAAAAGATTTTTGAGAAGTATCCCCAGCTATTTCTTCAGATAATCTCCCTACCCTAGTGAATCACTTTTAAATCCAAAGAGAAAATAAAAAACTTAGTTGGCATCTCAGGTAACTCACTGCAAAGATCCTGGGAAATCATCATTCAGGAAAGTAACACCCTCTACCATTAAGTGTTGCAGAGATTTGCACAATAAACATGAGACTCAGAAAACTAGTCAACATGTTTCCCTTGCTGGCTCCAATGCTGGAGTTTTCTCGTTTTCCACCTTCTGGCTTTTTTTTATTTTTTATTTTTTATTTTTATTTTTGAGATGGAGTCTTGCTCTGTCATCCAGGCTGGAGTGCAGTGGTGCGATCTCGGCTCACTGCAGCCTCCACCTCTCAGGTTTAAGCAATTCTTCCTGCCTCAGCCTCCCAAGTAGCTGGAACTATAGGCTCCCACCACCACACCCAGCTAATTTTTTTGTATTTTTAGTAGAGACAGGGTTTCACCATGATGGCCAGCATGATCTGGATCTCCTGACCTCATGATCCACCTACCTCTGCCTCCCAAAATGTTGGGATTACAGGCGTGAGCCACCGCATCCGGCCCACCCTCTTGCTTTGAAGTCTCCAAGGCTCAGTCCTCAGTCTTCTATCCAGACTCACACATTTTGTGATCACAATCATTTTGTGGCTTTGAACATGATCTTTTCACCTAAATTCCTAAATTTATGTCTTCTGCCTGGACCTCTCTCCTGAACTTCAGACCTCCATTGAACAACTCAAATCTCCACTCTCAGCCTAAAATATGTCTCAAATGTGACATGGCCAAATCTCCGCTAAAAACACTCGACTCCTCCTCTCTTTCTGCATCCTGGGGCTGCTCTTGACTCTACTTCCGTCACACACCACAGCCAACACACCAGCAAAGCTCGCTCTCGGCTCAACACACGACCAGCAGCTAACAGCTTCTCACCTTCACCACCTCTTCCATCTCTCTTGCCCTGCAATCTGTTAATACTCTCTACGTGGAAGCCAGATCTTCTTCAAAAGCATGAGCCAAACACGTAAGAAGGTCCTACGACCCTGCACAATCTGTCCTGATCCCTTTCCTTTCTGGTCTCTCTCCCTCTGCATTCATCCATCCCTGGCTTCCTTGCTGTTTCTGCAATTTGTCTGCCAAGCTCTTCAGGGTCTTTGCGTTTGATGACGTTTGCTGTGATTGGAACCCCCTTCCCCAGAAATCCGAGTGTCTGGAGTCCGGCCTCTTTCTAGTCCTGTCAGCCTGTTTACTCCTGTAACTTGCCCTTTCCTCCTTAGAATCACAATCCTCCCTTTAAGCTGCTCTTTTCCAAAGCACAAACACACCTTCTAACACATAATATGATGTGTTTATTCATACTTTATTTATTATTTAGTGTATTATTTACTGTCTCTACCACCCCACAGAATGTAAGTTCCAGGAAGAGAGCAATTTCTAGTTTTTTTCCCCTAAGAAACCCCAAAGCACCTAGAAAAAAACAGTGCCTGGGTTACAGTAGCTACTCAACATCTGCTTAATGAATGGATGAATTTTCCATAGCTAAGATCTCTGTTTCAAGTGACTATATTTTAATCACTTTAAGTATGAAACTTCCAGAAAGACAGGATGTTAACACTGGAAAACAACCCTCCTAGTGTGCATAAACTCGGGACTTAAAATGTTTCTGGTGGAGAAATGGATGTTACAGGACCAAGATGGAAGAGTTACCTCATGTGGGCTTGGCCAGCAAGCTTCTGAGAGTAGCACGGTGAATACAAACGTACCGTCCGGTAACAGGCTCTCCAACTGCGTTGTGTTGTAGAGTGTGGCACGGAGTTGTGCGGCATGGGATCATCTGTCATATGTTTTTAAGCTCTTGTTAAACTAGATACAGCTCCTTCCTGCTTACATCTTTCATTGTCACATGGATGTTCTGTTATTTTTGAGATCATTACATTCAAGTTTTGTTTTTACTCGTGTGTTTGCTTCTTCAGCCTTTTAAAATGTTAGGGCAGAATGGACCAGGTGCGCTCAGTCAGGTTTAGAGGTACCCTGGCACCCTGATAGAACGGGCCAGGTGTGCTCACTCAGTGTGGGGGTCATTAGACGAGTGTCCTGGGAGAATGGACCAGGTTACATAGCCAACGCCAGGCTTATTTTAGGACCATCTGATCAGATGAGGTGACATGAATCTTAAGTTCTAATTAAAGTTCTTAATTTTCAGTTATCAGTTACGAAAAAGTTTGGTTTTTCTCTGTAGCCCAGACACTAGGCTAATTGCCAGGGACACAAAGAGGAATAAATTACAGAGTCTGCCTTCCAAAGTGTTGATTATCTTGTTTCCAGACCACAACATATTTGGAAAAGAAAATGCTAAGGACAGAGAGAATGTGGGTAAGTACCTTGACCTTAGGAAGAAGTCATAGGGAAAATCTCTTACAAACCAGATCCAATCAATAAGAATTGTTCGCTGCCTGGTGTCATTTGGTGCTGGGGCAAATAGCTACATGCACTTCCACAAATAGCTACATGCACTTCCACAGCCTCTAGGTTCTCCGTGTGTTTTGTGCACAACCATACCACTGGACCATGTTCTGCCCTCTTTCTTAGAAGACGAACATGCATAGGCTATATTTTAAAAGTAATTCCACTTAAAACCATTTTTAATAGTTTATGGAAATTTCACAATGCCGTCGTGTTAGAAAAGAGCACACTGAATGTTTCAACTCCTTTTTTTTTCTTTTCAGATGTTTAATCCTAAAGTTTCTGAATTACTGTTGTCTTGAAAATCAACCCTCCAAAGTTTCCAATTTTTCTACTTCCGTTAAAACTTTTGAGAAGGCAGTTTAAGGAGATATTATAGTTAGATCTTTTTCATTTCCCAGAAATGCATCCCTGATTCACAATCACTGACGATGCAAATTCGCCAGAAGGCTAACACTTCCATGTTTTACAAATGTGTAGTATTGTCAGCAGAACAGAGAGGTTGCTCCTCTATGTTGGACAACTTATGGCATGATCCATTCCATATATTTTGGGTGTTTATTTCTGATACTCTACTAGACATTTATCCGTTGGAAATAAGCTGCCTGTAAATAGGCATGATAGCTAGCCGTGTCCATGGGGGAAGCATGTGCTTGAAGCTTTGAGTCAGGATCTCAGCTAGCTTCCTTGGAATTGGGGACAGGCGTCGCCTTCCTCCTCAGGAACACAAACATTCACAGCACTGAAGTTGTTTAAACTGGACAAGAAGGTCAAGTTGGGATAATTACAGTTATTGGACTGATGTTCAGAGACTCACATTTCATGATGAATCCATAACAAACGCGATGTGATGCAAATATCTCACATTGTTTTTGTATTTTCCAGCTTGCAGTGTCATCCCAGATGGCAAATACAAAAATAGCATAAAAAATTTCCTCCTGAAATGCAGTCTTTGAAAGTGTTCTGTTAGCCTAACAACAGATACTCCAAGATGTTCCAACATTCCCATTCTAATGGACATAACTGATACCCCCTCCTCTCCCTAAAAATGTCCAGATATTAAAATGCTTCATTACAGCAAACTGCTTCTTGTTATTAATGGCATTATTGGTTGCTTGCAAAAGTACTCTCTCCCACCCCTTAGGAAATACCCGGGTGCTTTATTCCTGGAATCTGCGTTCATTATAGTAGGTGGATCTCTAGAGCAATAGAAACAGGAAGGTCTCCGTTATTAACACAAAAGTGGAACTGCTTAAATTTGATTACCTTGTTTAATGAAGTGTCGCATTTATTTACAAGATGACATGATGCATCACATTACGGTTACCATAAATCAGCGTGTAAAAGTGGACAAATGGTTCAATAAAGCAATGCATTTACAAATTTAAGATGGAGACATTTGCACTCATTCTAATATTTCCCACTTTTTAAAACACGCTATTTTGAGACCAGCTGAGGAATTAAACTCGATGATTTCTTCTTCAAATCTTTCATGCCCTTCCATCACCGTGGCCCTGAATTCCATCGTGGCCTCAATTTGCATCTTACAGTGACTGGAAATCTCCTTCCCTTCAACCTTCTCAGCATCTGCATCTGCAAACACAGCTCCATCGTTATACATGCAGACCCACTCCCCAGGCTGCCGGCTTCCACCGAGAACGCACAAAATCACCGTGATGTCTGACAACAGGACAGAATTGCCGAGGGCACTGGCTACTTCTGTCTCAGTGTTTTTTTTTTAATCTGCCTGGTGGAAAACTATGAGTAACCCGTTAGATCACAGGGCGAATGCCTACGTCTACCTGGAGTGAATTCAAATCGACATTCACCACAGGTTCACCAGGGAAAAGCCAGTGTCTGATGTGTAGAAAGAACAAACGTGAAGTTAGACTGCAGGACTGAGTCTGGGTAACCCTGCCTCTTGCTGGTGTGACTATGTACCTTCTCAGTTTCCCCCTCAGCCCTCACTTGTGGCCATAGCTATGGTGCAAAAGCAAGAAAGCACAGTGGGAGACATAGGCTCGGACCTGGGTATGCATTTCTTCGCTGCTCAACGTTCACTAAGTAGGGAAGGAAGGGCTAATAGTATCTGCCCAACCTAACCAGCCTGAAAGAGTAAAATATTATATAAAGATAGCAGTCCAGAGTTGATAGTTTGGGATTCACACATTTGCAAAACAGGCCGTCTTCACTTGGGTTCACGAAAGACGCTTTTGCACAGAGATGATGGAAAAAAATGGTGAACATGTATTTGTTAGTTATCAGAATTTGCCATGACCAAAAACAAACAGCAAATATTTGATACTTTCAAAGTTTATTTTCCCGTAATAGGCAAGACCTATATTAAGGGGATATAGTGAAAAGGGGTTGCAGGTTTGGGTTAGAAGACTTGGTTCCACAATTCAGCTCTAGGACTTACTAGTAGAGTGACCTGGACAAATGGCTAGTTTCCTCATATGTAAATTGAGATACTGACATCTGACTTTCTAGGATCTTTGGGAAGAGAAAAGGTGGGGAACTGATTCTGCCAGCCAGTTAGCAAAGGGTGATTTCTCTCATCCCTCATTCTCTGCCTCCCTTTTCTCTCCCTCCTCTCTTCTTTCTCACCTGTTTAAATCTACACAGGATCTCTTTTTGCAAACACACCAGTTGAACACACACACTCATGCCCTGCCCCACACACACATTTTCATGTTTACTGTATCCTGAAATTTATTCTTCATTAATCTTAATTGACTACATGTTAAAAGTATATTTTGAGTTTGGCTCATGACGGAAAAAAATGACATTTAAATTTATGTCTCCAGGAAGATAGATGACAGAGCTCTTGATTTTAGTCACAAAACGTAAATAGAAGCATTTTAATTCCATCCTTCTGGGTTTTCTCGCCAGGCAAATAGATAATCTAAACCTTAGATCCCTGGGGCCTATGGAGGGAAAAAAGGAGTGGGAGAAGGAATAAACGCAAAGCGATTTTGGCCTTTTAAATAGGACCCAAACCTACATTTTAAATAGCAAGTTGGTTATGAATTTGGTGAAATTAATCAATGTGGATTGATTTTCTTAAGGTTGAAAAATTTGACTCTTGTGGATATCTTAGTAAAAATACGAAGAAAAGGATGATTGTAATCTCAGACTCTGGGGTCTCTAGAGCGTAGGAGGCCTCACAGGGTCAGAGCCACCAGGGCAAGGTCTCCTGGGGAGCAGACCCTGCCTGCCCACTCCAGCTACCTCCTACTTCGAGGACAGCCCTGCCTGCCCACTCCAGCCGCCTCCCACCTCGGGGAGCCAGATGCAGAAAAGGACTAAACATCCAGCCTTGTTTGATTCTTCTGTATCCACCACCTAACTTCTTTCCCTACTAACAAGAAGGCTTTCAGGTTTTCCTTGATCTCTTTGATAACTTTGATGATATTTCGTGCTGAGGTCTAGGGACGTGTTCCCCAAACTTAGAAATCCACCACTCAATCCTGTGGTGGAATAGCGTTTGCTCTGGCACTCCTCTCCCTTGGAAAGCCAGCACAGCGGCTCTGTCTCTCGGCAGCCCACAGCTTCTGTTTGGTGCTCTGCGGGTCTGCTGGCGCTGGGTCCCAGTACTGATACCCAAGGTCTCCCATCCTGCGGCCTCCGGAGCCCTCCTTGTGCCAGGGGAGGGGCAGCCAGGATGCATCTCCGGGTGTCCAGTGCCAGGTGGGGGCGGGAGCAGGAGGGACCGCCAGCCTGCCACCACATCTGCAGGTAGTGCTGCTTGAGTGACAGGTGTAGTGGATGCCACACCGGCTGCCAATATGTTATGAGACCATGGTAACAATCGCTCATCTCCAGGGAGCGCACCGCTTCCTCCTTCACTATCAGACATGAAAGAAACAATTTCAGGTGCCAGAAAAGGATCTCTGATAAAAGAAAACATTTCAGCTTTCATGGCGCTGGAGTTTGCCCCGAAGCAGTAGCTTTGCTATATTTTTTTAAGTCTCTTTCTTTATGTTTACAATTAATCCATGATTATCTACAATCTTTTGACCTATTGGGTGCTAGTAGATGGGTACTGGTTTCTTTCTTTCAAAACCATCATTGTTTTTAGAAATTTACTTGAGTATCACATGTAGCGCCATTTGCATAGTGTTTTTACCATTTCCAAAGAGTTTTCCGACGGGTAACCTAATTTTGGTTCACTTTATCCTCACTGCAAACATGAGTGTGTAAGAATTACAAGATGATCTCTCTTCTGTAATGAGTGATATTAAGTTTTATTCAAAGGAAACACTGAACACAGAATTACTCTTTTAAAACTTCTTGACATCCTTTTGGTAAAATTTTTATACTACCCAACCTGTCAGTGGAAACTCTTGAAGAAATGGTGAGGTAGTTAGAATGACAGAGATATCTGAGGCTATTTACTAATTTTTGATGGAGTAATGTCCACAATAACATATAAGGAAGATGTTGGCAGAATTCAAGAGATCCCTGCCCCTTTTACCGTCTCAAATCCTTTTTGCCGTTGGGATCTGCTTTGCATAGAAGAATTCACAACAAATAGAAAGCACACTTAGGCAAAGGCTTTGTTTCAATGTTCTATTTCTTGGGGCTTGAGATGTAAAGCATCACACAACAGGGAATTTATACGTATGCCTATGTGCATATCCATATATTCTATATTGTACTCTCATTATATCAAGCCTTTGTTCTTAATTTATTAAAATCAAAAGCCTCAAATTGTAGCAGCAAGGAAAGAACCCAGGAATGCTTGCTGATGAGCAGCTGGATGTGGAAGACTGTGGTATTGATCACAGCTCACACAGCGCGCAGGATTAGACTGCAGGGAGCACAAACTCTCCCGCTTCTGGGAGGAGGGGAAGGTGGTCACACTTTACAGGAGTGTGGCAGTAGGTAGCTCACATCCCATCAGTTTCAGGACCTAACATGCCTCAGGCACGCTGCGCCCAAGGTGATCACAGGAGCTACGAGCAGGAGCAGGTGGGACATGATCGTGCTGCATACACTGTGGAAGGCTCTGGAAGGGAAGGGGTTCCCTCCACACAGAGGTTGACTGACTGCAAGGGCCCCCTGGAAGAGGCAACCAGAGGAAGTGAAGTGGATGTAAGTTATCTCAGGCCCCTGGGAAAAGTGCCATACTCCATTTGAGCCATGGTTAGGAGAGAAGCAAAGTGCTTATATCTGGCAGGTTGGTAGGGGAGGGGGGAGGGGAAGTCCCCTATTAGCTGAACACTAATCTCTTAATGTATGAACTTGATTATTTTCAGCTCCAAAACTGGCATGTAACCAGTTTAAATGTCTGCAATTCTTTACTTGGACTATTACTGGATCAAAATTGAATCGGGAGAAAAGTTTGATAAAGATGGACACAAGCCACCTCGCTTCCCTCCCTCTCTCCCCTCCCCGCAGGGAGAGCTTTGCTCTCCCCAGGCATCAAGAGCCAGGTACACAGACACGATAAGGCCTCTGGGTGCTCCTTGCAAGGCATATAATGCTTCATTTAATTAAGTGTCCCCAGAGGAATTAATTCTCCTCCTAGGCTTAGTTGTCTCCTGGGAGGATATTTTCCTTATTCTCACTCCTCCTAGGACTGGTCTGGCCCATTCACTGTTAGGTTTTTAAAAACAAAAGCAGTTGAGTTTAGAAAGGTGGGAGGGACAGTGTGTTGGGGGGAGTGAGGAGCAGGGCTCCTGCCTTTACTTCCCCAGGACCATGCCCTGCACTGGCCAGGCCTGTGTCCCTGTTCCCAAGGAAGGGCTCATAAACAATCAGGCCAGAGCCACTGCTGTACCAGGTTCTGGGCAACAGGTTTACTCTGGTTTACTCTGCTTATCCCAAGATTGATTCCAGCTAAACCTGGTTCTCTAGCTCTTCCCACACCCACAGGTCTCTCTCTCTCTCTCTCTCTCTCTCTCTCTTCTTTTTAGAAAGGCTCTCATTCCATCTCCCACTCTCTGGAGTGTAGTGACATGATCATGGCTCACTGCAGCCTTGAACTCCTGGGCTCAAGTAATCCTCCTGCCTCAACCTCTCAAGTAGCTGGAACTACAGGAACATGCCACCATCTCCGGCTAGTTTTTAATTTTTTTAATTTTTTTTTTTTGTAGAGGCAGGGTCTCACTATGTTGCCCAGACTGGTCTCAAACTCCTGGGTTCAGGGTATCCTCCTGCCTCAGCTTCCCAAAGTGCTGGGATTACAGGCGTGAGCCACTGTGCCTGGCCCCAGTGAGCAGGTAGAGCCCAGGACGCTGGGCTCCCCAGAAGAGGAAATGGGGGCATTGTGGGATAAGGCTGGGCTTCCCTCAGATGCCCCGTCATCTCCCACAGAAATGGCCTTGATTCATTCTCCAGCTAGAGTCCAGGGAGGAGGCTCATGTTTTCTGTTCCAGCTTCATCCTGCCCCTTTGATTCTTGTCCCTTTCTCCATTTGGGGCAAGAACACATGGATTCCGTGTGTTGCATCCGTCCCCTCTGCCTTTCTGGCAGCCCCAGATCCTTCTCCTTCACTCTTGCCTCCTTGTCTTTTCATGAGGCTGTCACTGCGATCTAGCCCTTCAGCAAACTTTCATTTAGCCTTACACTTATTGGAGTTAGAAAGGACTGAGAAAATTAAAAATAAAACTAACGTGTTTAAAAATCGGCTTTGTGGCAAGGTGCAATGGCCGATGCCTGTAATCCCAGTGCTTTGGGAGGCCGAGGCAGGAGAATTGCTTGAGGCCAGGAACTGGAGATCATCCCGGGCAATATGGTGAGACTCCATCTCTACAAAAAAATACAAAAACTAGCCGGGGTGTGGTGGCTCATGCCTGTAGTCCCAGCTACTAGGGAGGCTGAGGTAGGAGAATCATTTGAGCCCAGGAGTTTAAGGCTGCAGTGAACTATGATCACATCACTGCACTCCAGCATGGGCAACAGAGGGAGACCCTGTCTCTTAAAAAATAAAATGAAATAAAAATTAAAATAATAAATAAATGAAAATAAAAATCAATTTTGCTTCAAGAACATTGCCTAACGGCAGTAGTCCGGGATAGTGAGGAAGAGCAGGCATTTAGGAATACATTCGACTCCAAAAGCTCCTGTGTGCCCCTAGACAAGCGACTTCTTTGTGCCTCAGCTTCTCCATGTGCAAACTGGGGCTGGCAGTAACGACCACCTCAGAGGGCCGATGGCAGCTCAAATCCCAGACCCACCCCAGGCCCTGACGAAGGGAGGTTCTGCAGGCACTGCATCTCTTCTTTTGGATGTTGGCTCTTCTGCTGGCATTGTGCTTAGAAAAGCATGGACAAGCACTGACACTGGCTGAGCAGACGGTGCTGGCAGAGTGGACCTGGCCCAGGCGTGCTCAGATGGGACTCACCCTGTCATCCAGGCAGGCATCCACATCCTACGTGTTGAGTAGGTTCCATGTATTGATTCAAAAAGTTATTACATAAAGGCAATATATTATCTATAGGGGAAACTCTCCTAATTTCTAAATGATATACGTTTCGTAGTTTTAGATTTTTGTGACTTTACATCATTCTCTCCTCAGCCTGATTAATATGGCAAAAATCTAGTTTTGCACACCCTGTTGCTTTTATTTAATTAAAAGGGGAAGAAATCATAACGTGCGAGTGATCTTTTTTTTTTTTTTTTCCTATTTTTTTTTCTTTTTCTTTTTCTGGCTTACTCCTGCTGGAAACTTCCTTTTGCCAAGATCCACTTGGGAAATTTCCATTCCAGGAATTTTTTATGAAGTTGCAAGAGACAGATTAGGTGATTTGAATAAGTTAACGTCATATTTGCTGCTTTGTAGATCACAATACAGAGCATAAGTAATATATGCTATTCGACTTGTGGTTGATGCAATACTTCATTAGCTGAGATTTTGTAAAACCTTCACAGATCCTTAATCAAGAGGCCATACTGGAAGAACTTAGCTGATAATAGGCATGGGTATTTAAGTTGCACGCTGAGTCAGTTTGTGGAATGACACCAGACCCCATAATGGAAAAAGGAAACCAGAGCATGGCATTATAAAAATGTACAGCATTACTCCTGCACAGTTTGCAAAATTGGACTGATTACTCCAGAGTATTTCGGTTAGACCCAAATAGAACATATTGAACCGATTTTCAAGGTTGAAAATACTGTACATTCATTCATCTTCGCAAATGTGGCCACCCTGAGAGCTGCTGACGGCCGATGGGCTTTCCTCTTCCCAGGAACAGGAAGGCATTCATTAAGCATCTCGTTTGGTATCATTTTCCTCTGTTTGTGCCACTCCTGCAAGGCAACGGCTACACACCTACTGTTTCAGGGAGGCTGGGGCCCCATCTTGTTTAGAGGGAGATTATCTCAGGAGAGGGGACCTTTTCATCGGGGCTCTATTGGAGGAGCAGTGTCATCTTCCCCTGCGTGGGAATTGCTTAAGCTCCCTGGCTGGGAAGCTGCTGCCTTCCACTCAGCGTGCCCGCTGCAGGTGGATGGTCAAGGCGTGGACTGCCGGGCATGGGCCCACGGGCACCGGGCACTGGCCCCTTTTCCCTCCTATCCAGCAAGGGCACAAGAGTGAATCTACGTGCAGGTGTAAGAGCCACGTCCTCTGTCCCCAGGATGAGATAGAGAGAGCCTAGAGAGCCGGTAGAAGCCTAACCTGAGGTTTCCATGACAACCATGGAAGCCTCCAGAAACTTCAGCACCCCTACCAACTCCCTCTCAGAACCGCCAGGTTGCCAAAAAATATGCAGTACTGAAACGGCAGCCGAAGGAAAGGCAGGAACCATGTGCTCTCAGACAGGGACCCTTGAGCTTCTCCCCCAGGTAAGAAGGGATTCCGGGAAGCTGATGGTGTTTCGACCTCGCGAGGCGTCCTGGGTTATTGATGATGCTGCTGAACACGGGGCTGAACGGCTAGAATGCCCTGAAATGCTGCAATTTAACTCACCCAAGAATCTAAATGCAAATCAGCCCTATTCACTGCTACATGCTAAGAGCACATCTGTGGTTATAAATGCTTCGGATCTCCCTTTTTCTTATCTCGGGGCTGTCAGTTTTCAGGTTCATCCTTCGTGGAGAAAGCGTCTTCTATTCCCACGCGGTTCAGGCGGTCGGAAGGGACTGCTGTCTCCCAGGGGAAATGGCTCCTGCAGCACAGCCAGACTCCTGGGGTGCATGGAATGGAGCAGTTTAAGCCATAAAAGAACCACAGCAAAAGCTGGAGGGATCCCCCACTTCAAAACTGTGGAACAAAAGCAGGGGTTTTCCCCCGACTCCTGCAGCTCCAGAGGATACCTTAGCTTTTCTGGCTCCTCCTTTCTTCCCTGCCGCCTTCACCGTCTATCCTTAGGGATGGATCATCCCCTTTCCCTCTCACTCGCTCCACCTCCCTCCAGTCCGCACCAACACGCCTCCTGTCCAGTTTTATGTGACTGTCTTCCAGCTAACCAGGCAGCCACGCTTCTAAAGATGGGCAGATTTATAGAAAGAAATAAAAGCAATCCAAAGGATAATAACAAACAGATTGGAGAGCCGAGGGAGTTATTAGAAGCAAACCCCGCGCAGGGCCGTGTGCGGGTCCCGGCACTTCGCTCCCGCTCTCCTCTCCACGCGAAGGCTGGGAGCTCCTGTTCTTCCTCTTTCCCCCTCTCTTCTTTTATTTTGATTTTTTTTTTCTTTGCGAAACAAAAATAGAAAGGAAATAACCCACAAAACGGAGCTTCAGTGTATATGTTTGTTCATGTTTTAGAGGAGAAAAGAAAAAAAAAAAAACAAAAAACCCAGGGCATTGTGTGAGAGAAAACTGCTCTGCCGCGAATCGGCAAGGGTTTATTATTCTGAGCAGCACTCGATCAACTGTGGCCCCATGAACAGAGAGTAATGCTGGCGAAGCGTCCTGGGGGCTTTTTTTCTGTGTGTGAGTGGTATCCATCTGTCAGCTGTCAATGCCAGTGAGAGATATACAGGGCTGTCACTTCTCGTCAACCAGCATTTGTGAAGCCTTTTGCAGCTGCTCCGCAACCACATCCTGTCCTTATTGAAGGCCGGGAGGAGCCTCGGAGACGATTGTGCTGGCCAGGGTGGAAGGCAGAAAAGAGATGTCGGAGTTGTTCCAGGATAACAGTGTCGCCCCGTCAAAGACAGAAGCACAAGCTACATTTGTTTCCAAAAAAAAAAAAGCATTTAAAAAAAAAAAAAAAACTCTTAGAAGGTAATGTTACTGTACTTTGTCTCCAGAAAATCCTATGTGGATTCTAGGGCCTGTGAAACCCATAACAGCAAAGAAAATTTATATCTCAGTAAATGAACACATTCAAGGCAGAGATTGCAACACATATTTTTTGAATCACCAGAATATAAAGAGGGCATAGGTTTTATGTTCTCCCCTATATAAATTATGTTACTATGAAAATTATGCATATGCAAAAGTTTGTATAATGGAATATATATTTAATATGTGTTTGTAGCACAAAGATGAACATGAACCACAGACATGTCTGTACTGCAATAATGCAGATGTTTAAAAACTAGGTTAATTTTCATATGGAAACACTCTATTAATCATTACTCCAGTGTTCCATTGGAGTTTTCAATATGTTTATTTATAGGGTGACTCCCACTTAATTGAATTATTTTAAACTAACCATGGTTCTGGTTTTGTGTTCCTTCTGCAGAACCCTCTCTGTACAACACCTGCCTCAGGAACATGGCCCCTAGTCACCCTCAGTGCACTCACCGGCCACAGAGGAAAAGGCAAAACAGGATGTAAATATGCTCTCTCTGTAATGTGCTTTCTGTCCTAAGGTATTGTGAAATTTGATTATGTTTTCCGTTTTCTGAAATTGTGGGTGTGACACAGCTCTAGTTTAAAAGAAGTCAGATATTTTTAGCTTACATATGTCACTGATTCTTATTTTAAAAATAAGAAGCCAAGAAATTTCTTGGAAAAAGAGATTAATTGATATCAGAGTCACTGAAAGAGAGAAAAGAAATGCAGATGGAGTGAGTGCTCGGAGTACAGTAGCCCTTCTTTAGATCCCGGGGATAATGATTACCCGGAACACACAGAGAAGTTAAGAATATTGCAAGGAAATAAGGATCATTAAGCACATTGGCTAAGATATCTTGGGGAGAAAATCTCAGCTGTAAAGTTATTATTCCTGTCATATAAAAGCACACTCTTGATATAAGGATGGAGAATTTGGGGAGAAAGAAAAGGAATTGATAAACCATCCATACTCGTATTCACTGCCAGGGGAACCTGCAAGATAAACACTCATTCACTTTCTTCATTCAAAGAGGCTATAATGAGGTAGTAAAGACTATGTAAATGTATGAAAAAGTTAAATAATCCAGGTACTTACAGGAGTATTCAAGTACAATTGAAGAGAAGGGGCAATAGAGTACAAGTTATGTTTTAACTAAATGGATCAAAGGTAACATTTGCTCCTTATGTTTAAGGAGGAGAGCAGTTAGTTCAGACCAACGTTACAAATAAAACCAGGTCTGGAAGGGTTGGAGGGACCCATTAGGCTTAATGAAGGGAAGAAAGCCTCTTAGGCATGATTTTTTTTTTTTTTCCTGTTGTTTCTGTAACAAATTACCACGCACTTACGGCTTTTAAAAACACAAATCTGATGGTTCTGGAGGTCAGAAGCCTGACTTCAACCATCGCAGGGCTGTGTTCCTCCTGGAGGCTCCATGGGGAACCCCCTTCCTTTGCCTTTTTGAGCTTCTAGGGCTGCCCACTTTACTTGGCTTGTGGCTCCTGCATCTGCTAGGCCCCAGCTTTGCATTCCAATGCCTCTTTCCTGCTGTCTGTCTTCACGTCCCCTTCTCCTTTCTCCATGGTCACATCCCCCCAATTCATTCTCTAACTTTTACCATCCTGCCTTCCTCTTATGAGGACCCTTATGATTACAATGCAGGTAATCATCAGTGGGCTCATAAAGGGCATCATGAAGTGGAGCTTAGTCCCCGGCGGTCCTTGGCTTCACCCAGGAAAGACTTGAAGGGGGAGCTGGTGATAGAAGAAAACAGCTGTATTGAAGCCATGACTGCTCCTGCAGAGCAGGGATTGAACCAGAGGCAGAGAGTAGCAGCTCAGGGCAGTTCTGCAGGCATATTTATACCCATTTTTAATTGCATACAGATTTAAAGGTGGTTTATGCAGAAATTTTAAGGGAAAAAGTAGTAACTTCTGGGCCATCGGGTCATTGCCATGGAAAAGGGCAGTAACGCCTCGGTGTTGCCATGGTGATGGTAAACTGCCATGGCACACTGGTGGGCGTGTCTTCTGGAAAGCTGCTTCTGCCTCCTCCCTGTTTTTGCTAGTCCTCAATTTGGTCCAGTGTCCAAGCCTCACCTCTGGAGTTGAGTCCTGCCTTCTACTTACATCATCAATTACATTATCAATCAGATGATGTCAATTTGGATAGTCCAGGATAATCTTCCCCATCTCCAGGTCCTTAACTTCCCGGTATCCTCAAAGTCCTTTTTGTCAGATATAATAACATATCCAGTCTTTGGGGGAGCAAAGGACATTATCCAGGCCACCACAGGCAGCAGAGACTTTGGAGCCAAAGCTGAGGTGAAGAATCCCAGGGCACAGTTGGAGGAAGCTGACTGGAGGAGGGAAAGAAAGTGGATTTAGAGGAGGACTGGAAACATGCTGGGACAGCATTACAGGGACTGTTGAAATCCAAGTATAGGACATGAAGAGTATAGAATGGTTTACATCAGCTCAGTGTGGGGAAAACTTTCTAATAAAGAAATAAATACAGAGCTAGAATAGGGAAATAATGAGTTATCTGACAGCAGAGATGTTCAGGCAAATACGGGTAATACATTAGATAGAACTCTAAAGATTCTTCCAATTCTGAGTTTCTAAAATACTTTTATTATCACAAAATTGTCACCTAGGAGATGAGGCTTAAAGTTCAAGAGCCTGGGTTTTACAGGGCTGAAAGACGTCTACTGGTCTGTCTTTGGGTTAGCTTTATGAGAATGATAAAATTACAGGATAAACAGTAAGATTATATGGTGTTCATATGGTTCCTAAGAATGAGAAGCAAGACTTTTTTTTTTTAGATTTAGAAGTATCCGAGCAAACTTTGAAACACTTGGAGAGTTGTTTCTACTCACCTTAAGTGTCGACCAATACACGGTACAATGGAAAGGAACCACAATCCCATCAATCATTTTGACCTTTTGATATTTTGACTGTTAATTCAGTAAATTTCTCAAACCCAAATGAGTCAGTAAAGAAGATGCATAGAGATGAAGAAGTAAAACAGAATGATTGCATGTGTATGACATAGGTTATCGGTAATGACTCCTGAACAGACCTGCAAACACAGGCAGCTGTGGGTTCTGCACTCCAAGTAACAGGTGTACATGAAACCTGTGTTCCGCAGGAGTAAATCCTTCAGAGGGACCCTCCAGAGGCTGTACTGAACTGTGGCCTCAGTTTACTGAAGGAAAATTGACGGGATTACAACAGATTGCCTTGTAAAAATTATTCTTTCCTTGGGGGCATAAGAGAAATGGGCTTTTGTGGAGGTTGGGAAAAGTGGGGAGGGGTGCTGATACGAGTTATCACGATTAAGAAGCCCAGGAGGCGAGGGGATCTTTATAAACTTAGTTATTCTCAGGGATAGAAGGCGATAAGCCCCAAGTAAATTGGATCTGGAGAAGGCTGTTTTCCACTAGGTGCTGAAGAGGGCATTCTGGGGACCAGAGCAACAAAGAATTATGGCTTCTCTCTTATTATTTGGAAGTCACTAGATTACATAGTGTTTAAATGACTTATCGTTGTTAATCTTACTTTTTCCTTTCCTTCCTCGCTTCTTCCCTTCCTTCCACCTACCCTGTATATTGCTGCTTCATGGAGACAAGCATGTCCCTTAAATCACACATCTTTTTGTGTCTTTTGTGGGACTGTGGGTTATATATCCAACCTGCTAAGAGGCAGGATGGATGCAATTTATGGTAAGAGGTGGGCCTAGAAATGGATGATCATTATCGGAAAGCTTCCACTAATAGGAGACAGTATTTTAGAATGCTTGAGTTTTTGTTGCATATATGTGTACCGTGATATCTAAGTTGATGGGCAACTGGACACTGTTAAAATGTATTGTGTGGAAAACGCAGTCTTCACTGTCTTTCATTTACAATAAACTCACACATTTATTAATTAGCAAAACCCTCATTATTAGGTGTTCTTCAAATCTTAAGACTCTACGCATGTGGGGACAGTCAGCAAGTTGCAAATCTTTGGCAGAAACAGTCATAAGCTATAATGAGTACAAGCTTGGGATGAAAAAAAAGGCAACAAAATGTGTTTTGTGTATTGCCATTTTTATTAGTAAAATATAACTAAAGGAAAAAAATTGACAGGGATAAAATTTTCCAACCAGCAGTGGTACAATTACAGCTTGGAGATTTTGTCAAACATCAGGAGACCATTAAGAAGCAGTCCTAGTCATTGCACACCAAAGAAAACAAATTCACAAAAAAGTACCTTGTCAGGGTAAATTCCTTTCTGCTCCAGATACTAAGCATCTAACAATTTTCTCCCTAGGAGACGTAACAAAGAGAATGTATTAGAATAACAACAATAGTAATTCCCATAGTTGTAAGTTATTTTACTTCTATCCACATTTCCAAATGTTCCAGTTAGTCTAGTGGAGCTACAAGAAATCTTATGAGAGGGTGCAGAATGGTCCGGGTTGGGACCACTGGGTATGGTAGCCTTTTACACTTCTCTTCTCCATGGAAATGCTTCTTTGGAGACAGATAGTGTAAAAAGGGATTTCCTCAATTATCTTTGTCCTCATTCTGTTGTTTTTCTAAAAACACACTCTCACGGTGATGATGTATGTATACTTGTGTGTGCCTCGAGGGTAAGAACAGAAAGTGTTTTGATTATGACCTGACCTTTTTGGTATTCTCTAAGAAGATGAGAGATGAGAGATTGCTTTTTATTATCAAGGCCATAGGGTGGATATGCCAAGGGAAGGTGAAGAAAGATGAGCATCATGAAAGAAGGCCAAAGTCAAAGGGCCAAGAGGGAGCCCAGAGGCCCACTGAAAAAAAAGGGTGGGGAGGGTCAAAGATCACGCCTAGGTAGGGGGCCAGTTTCCAATGGCATCCCATTGCACTCCACTTAGGATCCAAGTGTTTTGCCTTGAGTTACAAACCTCTGTGTGACCTTATTCCACTCACTTTTCCTATCTCATCTTCTCCCCAACACTGAGATTCAGCCACTCTAGCCTTTTGGTCTGTTTCTAAAGCATATCAAACGTGTCCCCACCAAGGATTTTTCTTCTGACAAGTTAAAACTTCCTAAGCTAAGAATAGGGTCTTCTTGTCTTTCAGAGCCTAGAGTTCACTTTAGCTTCCTGTAGCTCTTACACCTTCTGACATTGAGGTCTCAGCCTAAGTGTCACCTCTGTGATATAACTTCCACTGTTGGCCAAGATAGAGTTGCAGGAACCGGATGTATTTTCTCACCGGAACAATGAAAAAGTAAGTTAAAGTACAGAAAAATATATTTAAAACAGTTTTTAAAAAACTAGACATTAGGCAATAAAGGAAGAGTTTCTTGAGAGACCAGGAATGAATGAATTGGGCTCTCCAACAGATCCAGCTGACTGCCAAAATAGAGTTTCCAGGCCGTAGTGTAGAGAGCAGGAATCAGAAGGAGACCAGATGATACCCTGAGTTGAGAGACAAAGTGAAACTCAGGAGAGAATAAAGCAGCCAGACTCATAGGACAAATTTCTAGAGAAGAGAGCTGTTCACAGAAAGAACCCGAGAGATCTGTGTAGGGTCTCCCTTGGGTGTTTGTTAAAGTATATTTGTGTAAGGAAACTAATTGAGCTCAGGAGAGAAACTATCAAAATGTATTTGCATTAGCAGAAGGGATAAATTAGATCTCATTGAAAATTCAAAATTTTTGGTCTTCAAATAACACTTAAGAAAATAGAAAAACAAGGAACAGACTAGAAAAGAATATTTGCAAAACACCTATCTTGCAAGATACTTGTATCCAGACTATACAAATAAAACCTCTTACATCTCAATAATATGAAGAAAAACACTCTCATAAAAAATAGGCAAAAGATTTCTGTAGACATTTCACCAAAGAAAAAATCTGAATAGTCAATAAATACATGAAAAGATGATCAACATTGCATTAGGGAAACACAAATTAAAACCACAAGGCAATACCATTTCACACCCACAAGAATGGCTACAATTTTTCTTAAAGACTTATAATTTCTTAAAAATGTTGGCAAGGATGTGAAGAAATACTCCCCACACATATTGTTAGTGAGAATTGCAGCCACAATGGGAAACTGTTTGGCAGTTTCTTCAAAAGTTAAATATAAACTTGTAATATTACTCATCAATTCCACTCTTAGTTATTTACCCCAGAGATGTGAAAACACACATTCACACAAGCTCACACATGAATGTTCTTTGCAGTAATCTATAGTAAAATAGATTAATATTTGCCTAGGGCAAGAAACAAGGATTAACAGTGAATGGGCATAAAGAATCCTATTAGAGTGGTGGAAATGATCTGAAACTAATTTATCGGCCAGGGGTGATTTACCTGAGCACTTTGGGAGGTTGAGTCATGTGGATCACTTGAGGCCAGGAGTTCGAGACCAACCTGGCCAAAATGGCAAAATCCCCGTCTGTACTAAAAATACAAAAATTAACCTGGAGTGGTGATGCCCACCTGTAATTCCTGCTACTCAGGAGGCTGAGGCAGGAGAATCATTTGAGCCTGGGAGGAGGAGGTTGCAGTGAGCTGAGATCGCACCTCTATGCTCCAGTCTGGGCCACAGGGTGAGACCCTGTTTCAAAGAACGAACAAACAAATACAAAAACTTAATTTATGATGATGCTTTCAAAACTTGTTAAATTTACTACAAATCATTAAATTCTATTCTGGAAGTTAGTGAACAATATAATGATATATTAGGTTGGTGCAAAAGTAATTGTGGTTACTAATACATAGAGCGGGAACAGTACAACCATTAACACACAGATGAATATGGTGCCTCTTCCCTAAAGTCAGACTGGAAAATGTCATAAATTATGAGGCTACTCACAATAGTCTTGCCATAGGAATTGGAAATAATTAGTCTTATTATAAACACTGCTCTGGCCCATGTAACAAATATTAAAACAAAGACCTGAAAGAAAGAAATCATTTTCATGTACTTACCTGAACCCTAGAACAAAAACTTAAGAATATTTTTAGGAATAGAAGCATACATAGTACAAAAGAGAATAAAATTCACACCGGCATGCAATCAAAGATGAACAGAAATAGAAAGAAACAAGCAGAAAAATACAAATTGTAGTAAGAATTTAAGAATCAATTAGTTGAAATTTATCCAGAACTATAAGGCCCAGATATGTTACAATTAACATACAAGGACACTGTTATAACTATATTCTATATGTATAGAAAGTCAAATAGAGACATAAATGATATAAAAAGACATGTAATTTTGAGAGATAAAAACTCTAATGGCTAAGACAGAAATACACTAGGTGAGATTAACGTCAGCTTAGGTATTTTGAGATAAAAAGCATAAATAAATTTGCAGATATAGTAATAAAAAACTACTGATAAAACACATAAGGAAAAATAATTTTTTAAAAAGTGGAACTGTGACCTGTGGAACAACTGAAATGATTGAAAATTTTCCAATTTTAATAATAACTATAAACTCACAGGTACAAGAAGCTCAAAGAACTCAAACACAAGAAACATGAAGAAAACTACATCAAGTTGCAGTGTAACAAAATTACTGAAAACCAGTTCTAAATAGACATTTTTATAAGCAGCCAGAAGGAAAGGACATGTTAATTACAGAGGAACAAACTTAAGGAGCACAGCAAAATTCTTGTCAGAAATGAGATAAGTGAGAAGATGGAAAGTAGCATCTTAAAGTGCTGAAAAACAAACAAGCAAAACAAAACTGTCAGCCCAGATTTCTATAACCAGTGGTGAAAATATCTTTTGAAAAAGCAGGTGAAATAAAGAGCTTTTCAGACTTGCAAACGCTGTCTAGAGCAGTAGAACATCAGTCCATCAGTTGATCTTCACCATGGGATCCACAGTATAAGAAACGTGAATGGAAGAAGGAGGATGTTTAGGCAGAAAGAAAATGATACCAGGTGGAAACGTAGTTCTATAGAAAGGAATGAAGACCACTTGTAATGGTAAAGACATCTTCTTTCGTGTAATAGAGATGAAATTGTGCATCACTTGAAGGGAAATGGTAATAAAGGAGGATAAACAAAGGAAAACAGAGAAGAGAAAATAGAAAAATAAAATATACTCAAACTAAAGGAAGGTAGAAAAAATAAAAGGGAAACAAAGAACAGATGGAACAAACTTAAAAATATTCAAAGATGATAAATTGACATCTAATTATTTTAATAATGAAACTAAATGTAAGTGGCCAAAATATTCAATTTAAAAGGCAGAGATTGTCAGATTGGATAGAACAGTAAGTTCCAACTACATGCCGCTTACAAGAAAATTACTTAATATATAAAGACGCAAATATGTTAAAAGTAAAAGGATGGGAAAAATATAGCATGCTAACAAAAATAAAAATTAAATGAAGAGACATTATTATCAGAAAAAAGGTATCAGAGCAAAGAATTTTAACCAGCAAAGGAAAGCTATTTTGTAATAATAGAATAACTCAATTTATTCAGAGCACAAAACTTGCCCAAATACTGATGTATCTGATAGCAAAGTTTCAAAATATATGAATTAAAAGAAGCAAAACACAAAAGAAATACACAATCCAGTTATACTCATAGATTTCACTATCCTTTTCTCAGTAATTAATAGAACAAAGAGAATGAAAATGAATAAAGATATAAAAAACTCGAACAACACTATCAACCAACTTGTCCCAATCAATATTTATAGTGCAGTCCACCCCAAATGAACAGAATACACATTTTTTAATTGTACACAGAATATTTATCAAAACAGAAGATATTCTGTGCCATGAAACCTTTTCAAAAGTGGATATGAACAGATACTTCTCAAAAGAAGACATTCATACAGCCAACAGACACATGAAAAAATGCTCATCATCACTCGCCATCAGAGAAATGCAAATCAAAACCACAATGAGATACCATCTCACACCAGTTAGAATGGCTATCATTAAAAAATCAGGAAACAACAGGTGCTGGAGAGGATGTGGAGAAATAGGAACACTTTTACACTGTTGGTGGGACTGTAAACTAGTTCAACCATTGTGGAAAACAGTGTGGCGATTCCTCAAGGATCTAGAACTAGAAATACCATATGACCCAGCCATCCCATTACTGGGTATATACCCAAAGGATTATAAATCATGCTGCTATAAAGACACATGCACATGTACATTTATTGGAGCACTATTCACAATAGCAAAGGCTTGGAATCAACCCAAATGTCCATCAGTGACAGACTGGATTAAGAAAATGTGGCCCATATACACCATGGAATACTATGCAGCCATAAAAAAGGATAGTTCATGTCCTTTGCAGGGACATGGATGCAGCTGTAAACCATCATTCTCAGCAAACTATCACAAGAACAGAAAACCAAACACCGCGTGTTCTCACTCATAGGTGGGAATCGAACAATGAGATCACTTGGACACAGGAAGGGGAACATCACACGCTGGGGCCTATTGTGGGGAGCGGGGATGGGGGGGATAGCATTAGGAGATATACCTAATGTAAATGATGAGTTAATGGGTGCAGCACACCAACATGGCACATGTATACATATGTAACAAACCTGCACATTGTGCACATGTACCCTGGAACAAAAAAAAAAGTCTAAATAAATCTGTAAGAATTAAAGTCATACAAAGTATGTTCTTGACCAAATGGAATTAAGTTGAAAATCAATAACTGACATATTTATGGAAAGTCCCAAATTATCTGTAAACTTGATAACATATTTATAAATAATGCATGGCTCAAAGCAGAAATAAAAATGGAAACTAGGAAGTAGTTTGAATTCAATGAAAATAAAATTACAACATAAAAGAAAATGTTATCTCCTCAGATGTCTGTCCTGATCACCCAATCTAAAGTATTAATAGCTTCTCAGCCATTCTCCATCACAACACTTAACTTTATTTATTTATTTACTTAATTTTAGTTTATAATTTTATTTTAAGTTCCACGTTACATGTACAGGATGTGCAGGTTTGTTACACAGGTAAACATGTGTCATGCTGGTTTGCTGCACCTATCAGTCCATTGTCTAGGTATTAAACACCAGCATCCATTAGCTATTTTTCCTAATGCTCTCCCCCTCCCTACCCCAACCCCTGACAGACCCCAGTGTGTGTTGTTCCCTTCCTTGTGTCCATGGGTTCTCATTGTTCAGCTCCCACTTATAAGTGAGAACATGCAGTGTTTGGTTTTCTGTTCCTGCATTAGTTTGCTGAGGATAGTGGCATCTAGCTCCATTCAAGTCCTTGCAAAGGATGTGATCTCATTCCTTCTTATGGCTACCTAGTATTTCATGGTGTGTATGTACCACATTTTCTTTATCCAGTCTATCATTGATGAGCATTTGGGCTGATTCCATGTCTTTGGTATTGCACAACAGCTAACTTCAATTCTCTCTATAAAACATGTTTATATGTGATATTTTAGTAGTTATTTAGTTATTTTACTTGTTTATTATATGCCTTCTCCCTTTAGAATGGAGACTCCATGTGCATAGAACATTTTCTGTCTTGTTCATTACTTTGTCCTCAGGACAGTGCCTCACACCTAGTAGTGTTCAGTAAATGTTTACTAAATGAGGGAATGAACACAAAAAAAGTATCAGGAAGGATAAAAATAAGGGCTGGGAGGGGAGAGTAGGCAAAAAGAGGAAACCCCTTCTTTATCTGAACCAAGCTAAGGATAGGGTGGGAGGCACAACTAGAAGAAAGGGACTGGAGAGAGACCTCCAGAAATTTTACCTGGCAAACAGAGATCCTCTGAGCTGTCTGATCATTTTCACAGTTGCTTTCAGGATGCGTTGGCAAAGATAGCATGAGTGTTGTTTTCCTAAAGCAATACCCACTTTGACAACAATTGGTACTGAGAGCCACAAAGCACAGATTATCCATGAAACTGCTCCTTCATTGCAAGAAGGTCTTCTTGTCTTCTCGTTTGCATCTGGTACCTACCTTTTTCTTTACTTCCATGGAGCAATGACTCTGTTGCATTACAGTGTTAACCACTAGTATTTTGGAAATTCTTATCTGACTGGCATGCAGGTACTGTGGTAATAAACACAACATGAATAAAATTAACATATTGCAAACTAAATTAAGTAATGAGTAAATCTCTCAAGGGTTTAGACAAATCTCATAAACAAGCAGTAGTTGAACAGAGGGCTGGGATTAATATATTTAAATTAACCTCAAACAAACCTCAGTTGAAACTGTAGGTATGATAGTCCAGAAAGACCTACTGTCAGCTCAAAATGCCCTTGATAACCTTCTGAAAGAACCACTGAGACTCTCTTCTTAAACAAGACCTACTATTGTGTTTGCAGTAGTGATTTGTAGGAAAACAGGGGCAAAGATACCTGTACAGACACATATCCACATGCATAGGTATACACGCACAGTGCATTCTCATCATTTGCAGCAGTTATATTCTGTCAAATCACCATGAACACTGAATTAGTGAATTCTAAACCCATAACTCTTAGAGGGAGTTATAGATCACCTTTATTTCTAAGGACGTTTTTTCTAACATTTTTGGTTTCCCCTTATGTCTAATATCTCTGCCCATGGACTCTTTCATTTCTTCTTTCTAGTCTTCATTTTTAGAGACAATTAACAGTGTTAAGTCTCTCAAAGCACTGACAAATATTTCCACATAATTTTCACCTTTTTTGGAAAATTATCTTTTCTGATTAGGCACACTTATTTTTTGGTTAGTGACATTTATCTAATTTTAAATTTCATTATGTTTTCCCACAATTTTTTTTCTTAGAACAGTTTTGTATCAGTGCTATGAAAACTCTCATTATTCATCGTCAAAAAAATCAGGTTTTTTTATGCACTTACTTGTGGGAGATTCCTATGTGTGGAAAGTAGGAGGGAAGGGCCAGAACGACTCAGTATAATGTTGCCTCTCGGATTCGTTGCCTGCAGCTTCTCTCTGTTTATGCTGCCGCAGCTCCACACTGCTTCCTACAAATATGGCTCCTCTCTTGCTTCTTAGTGTAACCCATTTTTTCTACTTCTCTGCGTCCAATAGGGGACTCTGCTATTGGCCTTGCTCACCAAGTCTGACACTCTTTGTTACAGAGAAGACACATAGATTTTTTTTAACTTCAATTTCTTCACCTTTAAGAAATATTCTTTTGCAGATATTTTCTGAGACCTGCCTCCTCTGGTCTGCTATTTTCTTCACAGACATCCCTTGTCTTCCTCTTACTCTGCCCAATCTCAGATGCCTTTGAAAGGCCCTTCACATATATTGAAAATGACAAATCATAGTTTTATTTTATTTCACTGAAAATAAAGTTTGTGAGGTTTTTGTCTTCTTCGTTGGTGTGATCTGTAGGAAAATGCAGCCATAATAATCACTTACTGCTTTTTATAATTATATATGTTTAAAATTATGTGTCCAGAATCTACCCCAGGCCTCAGACA
Organism: Macaca fascicularis; assembly: GCF_037993035.2. Classification (NCBI taxonomy): domain Eukaryota; kingdom Metazoa; phylum Chordata; class Mammalia; order Primates; family Cercopithecidae; genus Macaca; species Macaca fascicularis. Next base: position 4,954,472 of record NC_088392.1, on the reverse strand, counting down.
CTCCAACACTGACATTTTATGAGCTGCCTTCCATTTTCCTGAGGATACTGCGGGCAGTTCCTGGAATCCTTCTTCTTACCATGCATCTATTTCTGGTGGGCATCTTAGGGTTGTTTGCAGTATATCCAACAGCCTTGCCAGGAAAGCTGATTCTACTCAGAGAGAAGCATTTGTCTTCTTCCTTTCTTTTTAGCCGCCTTTTCCTCTTCTCCTTCTTTCCTTTTCCTTTGGTTCCTGGCTGCCCTGTGGGCTTGATCCTCTAATGACCCATGGACTTGAATTAGAACATCATCCTGGATGTAACTCAACATCATACGGGCTCTGCTGTGAGGATAAGAAGTGTCTTCTCTTTCCGTTTCCAGAATACCTCCCACACAAAGAGAGACAAGAGCATCAGAGTCAGAAAGAGATTTGAAGATGCTGCTCTGTTGGCTTTGAAGATAGCAGATGGGTCTTGAGCCAAGGAATATGCATGGCCTCTAGAAGCCAGAAAAGACAGGAACATAGATTCTGCCATAGAGAATCCAGAAGAAACAAAGTCCTGTCGGCACATTGATTTTAGTCCAGTCAGACTTCTGACCTATGGAACTGCAAGTTAATAGATGTATACTGTGCAAACCAGTAAGTGTGTAGTTTGTCACAGCTGCAATTGGAAACCCACTTTGTGGCCTTCTCTTGTCATTGTGGAATGTGGCATAAGGATGATGGGCACCAAGTCAATCATCTCATTCAGGCTCTAACGTCGTTTTGCTTTCCAAATTCTTCTCTCTCCTGATATTATTTCACTTGACCCTTTTTGTTTCCAGCATAACTAGGAGTACCATCTTATACATTTTAATAAAACTATCAAAGTTTATAACCAGACAAGAGAAGAGTTATGTGGGAAAATATATATTTATTATCCAAAAATTAATATCATGTTTCCTTGTTAATCCATTTTTCCTTCTTCAGGCTAAATATTCATGGTTCTCTTTGCCATTCTTCATACAACAGTTTATGGCCATCACTCTCTTGAAATTTCTTAGCCTAACAATACCCGACTTAGTACAGGGTTATCAGGACTGGACACCCAAACATAACCTAGTAGGCAATAATAATAATATTAGCTAAGATTTCATGAGTGTTTTCTATGTGCGAGAAATTGTTCTAAGCATCAGATAGAGTCAATGATTTAAATTTCACACCAATCCTATAAGCACTATCGTTAGCCTTGCTCTAAGGACCAGGAAACGGAGACACAGAGAGAGAGGTTGAGAAACATGCTTATGACTGCATGGCTGGTAAGTGGAATTTAAAATGAGACAGTCTTGCCCTAAGAGCTGTGCTCTTAACCATCCTGCTAGGACTATTTACTGCCCTACTTTGGTTTTATTTAAACTAATATTAATAAAATATTTTATAGTGTTAAGGAATGAACTGCACATTTGAAGAAAGCCTCTATCCTAAAGAGGACAAAATAAAAGATGTAAAAGTCAAAATGGAACCAAATGGAAATAGTGACAAGTCAGTGGAAGAAGAAAATTGTGAAGAAAATTTAATTAATAGTCTCAGAGAGAAAAGGAAAAATATTGCATTGATGAAAATGTAGACACGATACATTAAAAAGGGAATAATGAGTGAATATAAGCTCTTATACATAAAAAAATTTAGTAACTGAAATAAAAATTAGATGGAAAGGTTGTAAGATAAATCAAGGTAATCTCTTTAGAAGTAGGAAAGAAAGCTCAAGAAAATGGACAATCTGAGAGGATAATAAGAAAAACAGAAAATTAATGCACAAGGACATATATCCAACTAATATGTAAAATATCCTTTTAGGTCAATGAGAAGTAGAGGAAGACTTTTTTTAAAGTACATGGAATTTTTGTTAAAAATCTCAGACTGAAGGAGATGACAATCAAGATGAAAGAGGCCCATTGTGTACGAGCACAATGTTGGAATAAAGAATAAACACTGAACATAAAGAAAAATTCCGAAAGGCTTTGAGAAGGAGAGACAGACTGAGTCAACCCGGTAACATGACAAATCACAAGAATCAAAAAGTGGCATCCCGCTTCTTGACTTGGATTTCTACACCCAGTGAAATTACCTTTTAATAAAGGAGGAAGCTACAACACTTCCAGACTTGTATAATCTCATAACATTTACTTCCTATGCTTTCTTCTGCAGGAAGCTGTGGAAAAAAGTTCTGTGCTCAAACAATACAATAAACCCAGAAAGAAGATAACATGGGAACCAACTCAGAAGAGGAATTACTGGATGACTACAAAGGCAAGCCCCAGGGAGAGTGCTGTGCCAGCCAGACAAGAAAACAAGCATCCCAGAATGGAGTGGGAGGTAGATGGCTCAAGGTTTGGGGCCAAAGATAGATAAAGAGGGGTGTCTTCTGGAAGAAACAAAGCTGACAGGTTATGTGGAAAATCACAGGGGGAATACTCAGTCAGAGATCCACCAAAAAACTAAGCAAATGTGAAAAAGAAGGGATCAGTAACTCCAAGGAAACACTAAAATTTGCAGGAGATAGAAAGCAGAAATACAGAAGTGTATTTGGCTCAGCACTAAACAATATATTCATGATTATGATAATGAAAAAGCTGACAATAAATTTAACCATAAAATGATGATAAACCTGTGTTTTGGAGTATGGGGGAAGAAGAAAAAAGTTTTTTTAAATTTAAACCTTCTCCTATCATAAATAAAAAGTCAATAGATAAAGTCTATAGATGGTGCAGCTGATAACAGTATATACATATTATTTAGAAATATGAAGATAAACTAAAAAAAAACCAAACAGCTGAAGGAGTTGAAGATAGACACCATTGAAAAGTGAAAGAAATGGAGTGGAGGCTTCACCAGGGAAGACATTAGACTATTTTTTAGTTTGTATGTAATTCATTAAAATTACATACATTCATTAGTTAAAAATTCATTAGTTAAAACGTGAAACAATTTAAACCAAAAAATAAATAAGTAAAGCAAAAATCTCCAAGCATGTGAGCATTCCTTGCTATATATTTGACTCTTCTATGGATTGTTGACATTTGATGCGCACCATGAGCATTACCATGTCTTCAACATTTAATAGATGAAAAGGAGTAGCTTTCAAAGTCCGCACTGTTGTGCTGCTAGTAAAGATGAATAAGTTTACAGACTCATTGGCCAATTGATATCCTTTTCTGTGACCTGTTTTCCACTCTTTTGCCTATTGTAATTTCTCATGGATCTAAAAGGTTCTTTCACACATTGAGATGATTGACTTGTTGGCTATTATTTTCAGGAGTTAAGTTTTTAAACTTTATATTTTCACATTTTAAAATATTTTTATGTGGTCAAAACCTCTGTTTTTGGAATTTCTCCTATGTGGTTCACTGTTTTCAGAGTCAGTAAAATGCACTTAAAAACAAAAGCAAACAGTAACAACGAAATACCAAGGTCCTGACAGTGTAAACACAGTATTTTTTAAGTGCCCACTCACTGCAGACCTCTGGCTTCCATCAAAGTGTGCTCCAACAAAATCAGGCAGAACAGAGAGTCCCTGGGCCCACCGACGGGAGTGAACCTGCACAGCCAAATCACTAGAGTTCAGGAACCAGAATAACAGTGATAATTCACTAATGCTGATTGAGCACTCATTAACAGAAAGGCACTAATCCAAGCAACTTACATGCTTGCCTCGTCAGTCCAGGAGAAACTGGAACTGGGACTCTAAGGTCTAGTAGCCTTGCTACACAACTTGTGTGCTGGCAGAGGTCAGGACAGCGGGGGTCAGGTCATGGAGTGTGAGTTTGAAATGAAAACGTAAACCTTGATCATTCTCACTGTAAATCGGGGATCATGTTTGAGACTTAAATAATAACCTTTCAAACTATAAAACCAAAACAAAACATTATTTGTGTTTCTCCACGGCATTCCTTCGCAATGCAACAATCGATTTGTTTAAAGATGTTGCCACTGAGTGGATGGGGAGTGATAATTCTCAGTTCTGCTGCAGCCTTTATCACATACCTTTGTTTTCTTATTCGGAACTTGTTTTCCCTCCCACGAATTATAAATGTCACATGCCCCCTCTATTTGGAATGCGCTGGCATTGCTATCACAGAATTCTCTTCCCTGTGTGTGAGACACCTTGCACCTCTGCTTTTCTGTGGATGAGTCACACATTTTGAGTCTCACTTAGTGCAGTCATGGCCAGATGAGAAGTGAGAGAGGATACTAGCTAAACATACAGGCGGGCAGTCCCGCCAGCTCCTCCGCAGAAGCAGGTCGCAGAGGACGCCTAGAGAAAGCCCCACACCGGCTCCCATCCAGCCACGCTGCAGGGCAGCAGGCAGCCTTCCCGCCCGGCTTCTCCTGCACCACCCCGTTTTTCATTCTGCTCCTTTTCTGCAGCTTTTGCTCCTTGGCCTCCCACATCCAACTAGTCCATCTCAGCTCCATCCGTCCACAAACGACCTTACAGTACTATTTTCCCTGACCCTTTCTTCCCACACCATGGCCTGCGCAGTCTTCTACAGGACTTTGCTCTGTGATTTCACAGACTAGTACCTGATAAACCGTCCACGAGTGATCATGATTCAGTTCGTGACTCTCACACCACACACTTCCTTTCAACAGGTCTGTTCCACACTCACCTCAGTGGTGGCCTTTACAAGGAAGGGCCCTGCAGGCAGGCCTGACGTGCTCACCCTGAAGAAGAGGGAAGCAGGTTGCAGACTCTGGAAGGGTACTGGCGAATCTGACTTCCATAGCCAGTGTAGGATTAATGGGGCCTCCTATTGATTGGCATTTCACTGTTTCTGAAGTAGCACGATTTTCAGTAGGTGCTGCTGCCAGAGAGAGCTGGTTCCCAGGGTCAGGAACAGCGACTACTCACATGGCTCTATGGGAAAAGCACGTGTCCTTGAAAGGGGAAAGTGACTGGAGGGGATGGAACCTCCGGTGAGGCTCATGACAAGCGCCCTCCTCATCACATGGCCCTCCAGGGTCCTGCGGATCCCAGTTCATGTTAATTTCTGGATTTTCCTGAACTGCTTCGTAGTTGATGTGGGGATCACTCTGGTTTATAAACTTAAAACGCAATATACAAATTTAAATTTTTTAAAAAGCATTGCTATTATAATGACTTCATTTTAATATAAAATATACAAATAGAATATGTTAACTAAATATAATCATGATATTAATCATATATAATTATATAATTACCTGAATTAATTATATAATTACAGTATATTAATATATAATACAATTACATGGTCATTAAATAATCTTAATACTGACACTATTTAACTTATATATAATTTAAATAGTGTAATAAAATCCATTACATAATAAATTTAAATAGTAATTTAATACAATAAGTTATAAATACATATAATAAACAAATTTTACTCTGCAAATATCCCACTCCTACAAGCGCAGACAGAGCTATTGTATAGATCAACTCCCCAAAATGATGCTCAGCTCACTTAACATTTAAATTAAGCACATGGTGTGAATCCCTTCAAAATCATGCCTTTGCTGAAGTGGTTTACCCACATCCATGGCAAGGTTCCTCTGCCTGTCTCCGCTGATTGTATTAGTGAAATGTCAGATGAGTTGTTTGACTGACTTGACTTTTAAAAGTCTAATTGGGCAGTCGCATTGTTTGGAGTCAAACCCCGTTTTTCAATCCAACGGAATTCCGAAGTTCAGAAGCCGCCACCTTCCACCGGCTTTGGGTTTGAACTGCCTGTGACCTGTGCATGATGCTGCCCGTGACAGGCCCTGCCATCCCGCCCCGGCCCCTGGCTGGCCCGCTCCCCTTGGCCAGCTGACCCAGCTCCACCACAGACACACGGCACGCATCATACCGAGAGGCTGTAAAGCTTATTTAAAACATTTTGATGCTCAGATAAAAGGGGATTCAAGTTGTCACCAATTAGTAGGAAAAGACTAATTATTATACAGACCTATGATCCTTTATAAGTAGAAACATTAAAGGAATCTAAAAGCTATCACTTTTTATGAAAGAGCAGATGGCCTGAATTAGACCTATAGAAGATAATGAATGTGCGTGCGTGTGCCTGTCCACGCACGCGCCTGTACGTGTATCACTAAACAGGAATCTTTTCATAAGGGCTGTTGAAGGGAAAAAGAGAGCATAGAACAGAAAACACAATGTCAATGTCGTTGTCGTCATTCTAGCCAGGATTGTCCATGGGAATTTATCCAGAAAAACATTGTCTTCTTTTCCACACCTTTAACTACTTGGAAATATGCTTAAATTTCAATTATTCTATTTCAACAAAATTCAATCGTTTATAAAATAAATATTTATTGAGTTCCTAGTATGGTTTGAGCTCTCAGACAATGTGATAAACAAACTACCCCAGCGGTTCTTCAGGAGCCTGCGGTTCAGCAGCAGAAGGGAGGTGAGCATATGATGTGTGGTAAGGGCTGTTATCCTATAGCCCGGTTTGGCCTCATCAACCCCATCACCACCAAAGTGCCGTCTGGTGCACACGGGAAGAAGCAGCTTGTTTCACATCAGTCCTTGAGTGTTCTCCCTACTGGGTGGTTTTTTAGGTTTTTGTTGCTGTTGCTCTGTGTTCCTTCCCAAACCTCATAGCTGGGCTTAGGATCCCTGTTGATCCCTGAATGCCCATTCAGAAATGCTGGTCATTTCTGAAACCCCTCAGTGGGCAGTCATGTGCCATGATAGAGGTGTTGCAGGACACACCGAGGGGACATCTTGCAAGAGTAGCAGCCCAAGGCTGTCTTCGTCTACCACACATAGAAACTTCTTGCTTTGTCTGCCCAGGCTTCACTTTCATACGTCATGGTGTTTCATAGCCTCTACGATAAGCTTGGGAGGTAGCTGAGGGAACTTAATGTATGGAAAAGCATACCAGAATAAGCGTGGTTCCTCTCAAAGGTCAAATGAAACTTTTGCAAAGAAGTTCAAATCTCTGCAACCCTCCAAACTGTTTTTCCCCAAGAAGGAAACTCGCAGGACTCCTATAACCTTTATGCAAACACAGTATCTTCCAGTGGTGGCTGAGAGATGCTGAGTGCAGGAGGTGTCTATACTTAAGTGATCTAGATTGTACTTGGTCATTTATAGCTGATCTCCTCTGAGGTCTCTATGCCAGTGTAAAGTGAGAATATTTCCCAATCATTTGTCTGAATCTTCTGAAGAGACCAATTGGTTCAAACGTGCATAAACAAGCATACAAACACACATACATGTGCATACAGACATGTACAACATGCATGAGCATGCAGACACACACATCCACATGTATGCACACACACACCACATGCACCAATGATTTTCTGAGATTCTTTAACCTATATCCATTAAGTAAGGGAAATATTTTCCTAATTGCAACATAATCTATCTGTTCAGTTTTCTCTCCCACAAAGGAGATGGCATTCCACATTATTACTCTGGGTAGTTTCAGACTTTGTTTCTCTTCCTGCTTTAAGAATCTATACCCTGAGCCTGCTGGTAAGAAGTAGGAAACCAATGCATAAGCTTCCCCTCTGACTTTCTTTACATTTGGACACATCAAAATTGTATCTAGGGTATCATCAATACCTGTTTTTAAGAGTAAACTCCCAGGGACTGGGTGAGAGTGATGAGTGAAGGGGGATAGTTAAGTATTCCAGAAAAAGTAGGAATAAACAATAGTAAACACAAGACTGTAACTTTTGGAAAGGACTGAATTAAACTGCCTGCTTTCAATATAACTTGTTTCAATTCGATGGGGTTTTTTTTCCAACTTGGTTTACAAATATAATGTTAGAAATATTGCAAGTTTACTGCACAATGCAAATAGACATAGATTATTTACAAACAGGTGCAGAAATGTGAGGGATAAGGACTTAGGGTAATAAAGATTCTTTGCATTGAGTTTATGCTAGTAACTGTGGGCTATAAAAATAAAGTATGGTAAAGTGGTAGAGTGATTAAATTTGGCAAGAAAGAATGAAACTTTTACAAACTGAGGGTCTTTTCTCAACTCAGCAGTGAGACCTGGTGTATTCACACTTTTATACAATTACTAATGAGTTATTTTAAAATAGTGACTGAGCTTGATTATTTGACCACAGATGAATTTCTGTGCGCACACGCAGCTGCATTTCAGTAATGGGGGTTGCATCGCTCATAACACCATGCAAAGACAGTTTGCCCCGGGAAGAGGTGGGACCTGCTTGAGGAAGCTGGACAGGACCTCTCCTTGGGCCATGATGTTCATTTATCTAGTTTTTGTTCAGCCTTACTCTTCCATTAGTCTAAGTTTCTTCCACTAAGAACACATCCCACCTCTTCCTAATCCAATCCTTTCAACCCTTCACCTGTTTGACCAGATACTGTAAATAATGAAGTGCATTAAGGACTGCCCCATCTGTGAGTACAGGTCTCTCCTAATCAGAGAAAAACATTCTCAGTTTTCTTTCATTCTCCTTTTCCCCTCTTCATTGAATTTTGTTCAGTGTCCTCTTCTTCCTCCTGACCTTCTGTGACAAATCCATTGATTGAACTTCTCAGTTTTAAGACAATAAAGAAGATTTGTTCCTCTAAATTATTCGTGAAAACAGAAGAAATAAAGAACATCTTTTAAAAGTTAGATGAGAGATGGAAGTGTATGTAGGTCCAGTTCCAAGCTCCTAACCCCTGGTAATGCCAGATCAATGGGGGCTCTGTAAGTGACCTGAGATGAGACACTTTCAGTAGTTAAAAGTGTTTTTAGGTGATTTTAAAATAGAGCCTAAGAATAAATCTAATAGAAACAAGAAAAGGAGAACTCTGATTCTGGAATGCCCTGTGGTTCTTGAAATGTGAATAAAATTACTTCCTGAAAAAGCTCAAAAATGTTGTTAATCATTCTCCTTTCAGTCACAGTGTTTAGCAGAGTCCCATGTGCCTGTCTAACAAATAGTACCATTGGCTTGAGTGACCCAAACTAAGCATAAATCCCCACACACTTCCTACATGTCAAAGTGGCCCATAAGATTTTAAAATAAACATCCTTACTTGACAACCGCTTTGTGATTAGCTCATAGGAACGTGCCTGCTGCATTGACTTGTTCAGGCTACCGCCATTCTTTCATGGGTCCCTTTGCTTTGCTCTGCTTTTAATTGTATATTTTATAGGATACTTGTAATCTTCATAACTCTAATGTTCCTGGTGGTCAGACGTTACTGAAACCAGGGTCTTGTGAGCAGTTAAAAGCAGTTTAAGTGAGAGTCCAAGAGAGGTGTTTCAAAGAATGTGTCGAGTTCAAGCAAACTTTTTTCTCATCCATTAGTCTCTTCTCCTTTAAGAGAAGAAACAGGATATCCAATTAAAAAGCATATAGACCTGCTTGCTAGAATGTGACATGCTAAAAGTTGATTTTAAAATTGAAGGAGCATGTGAACGTATCCATGCATTAATTCATTTATTTAACCCTTCTGTTAGCATTTGTTGTCCACCTAGTATGTAATAGGCATCGTGCTTTTATGTTTTATTACATGAGAGATATAAACTATACACCATCACCATCTGCCTTCTAGATATTTCAAATCTGGTAGTGCTAATAAGTTATGTACCCAAATAGCTTTATCACAAAGTAGAAGGTAATGGCACAATAAAGATATTAATCATGCTCTTGCATGTTCTCAAAAGAAAACACTGGGATCCAATTAGAGGAATGTGAAAAAGTCTTTATGTTGGAACTGGATTTTCCACTCAAAGAAAGATCTCTGAAGAAAATAAAGGCTTCAGCAGGTAGCAATTCAGGAGGAGGTCATTCCAAAACTATGGGAATCATCCTTGGAAAGTCAGTGAGGCGGTAAGCTTAGCTGTATTTGGAAAAGGTTCATGTAACCTCACTGAGTTGTGCCAGGAGATATTTTATGTATACAAAGTTTTTGAAGAAGACTTGAATCCTGCCTTTGGGAAGCTTCCAGTGTGGTATAGGACATGAAGAATGAGAAACTACATTTAGGACACTGAAAAGCACTGCGCTAGAGATCTACACAGAGAGAGAGAGACAGAGAGCGCGGAGAGAAGAGGGAGTACAGAAGGCAACAAAGACCTGCATACAGTTTTTACAGACCCAGAGGCAATAGCATTACAAAGATACAGAGATAGGTTTCAGTGGCCAGATCATAGAAGACGGACAGAGCCAGGAGAGGCAGCAAAGAGAGAGGCTGGATAATTAGGTTGAGGTTAGACTGGGAAGAGACTTGAAAGCCAAAAAAAAAGCATCTGGTTTCTTTACCACACAACAAAGGCTTCTGACCAAGGAAATCAAATAATCATAGAAAATTTATATAATTTTCTTTTTTGAAAGGAAGTACAAATACCTCTTTTTAACCAAAATAATATATAAAACCTCTTTCACTTAAGGCTGGGAGGTAACAATACATAGATGGTAACACGTATCTAAAGGATCTGCTTATAAAGCAGTTTTAAAATGTTTGACCACAGTCAAGTACAAGGATAGCTCAGAACTCCTGAGATTTTAAGATCCACAGGGCATAAGTGTCTGTGTTTATTCAACACCAGGCCCCAGGCGTTTAATTAATATTGGTTGAAAAAGTGAAGGAAATATCTGACAAGTGAATGAAAAATAAAAATAACCCCAAAATGACTTCAATGTTTACAAATGGCAGAACAGCAAGGAGGAGCAGTGATGTTTGGGTTTGGATAGACAGCCTCTGAGCGCAGGGGAGACCACGACCCAGTCTTCTGGGGAAGGATGAGAGCGTCAGTCCCGGATGTTGCTTTCTCCTCTGGTGATCTTCACAACCAAAGGATGATAACAAGAATACATCCCAAAGTCAGAAATAAGCAGCAGGTATCACCCCCAGTAAGCAAAGCCTTTGGTATGGCTTCACGTCTTCTGAACTTTTAGCAAATCTTAAGCAAATCAATAGGTAAGAATGAAGAGATAATGGGAGCTATAATAATTGCCAAAAGTAAGAGCACAGAACATATTAATTCTGGTTATAGGATAAGAAATGACAAAAGGAGGGGTGCAAAGTAATGCTTCACAACAGAATAAATATCGAGTGGTTATTTAATAGATTCAGCAGAAGTGGCATGTAAATACACATAATTATTAAGGAAAACAGTGTAAGAAATCATGCTACTGGCTTAAGAATATCTGTGCCGGCCAGGCACAGTAGCTCATGCCTGTAATCCCAGCACTTTGGGAGGCTGAGGCAGGTGGATCACTTGAGGTCAGGAGTTTAAGACCAGCCTGGCCAACATGGTGACAGCCCATCTCTACTAAAAATACAAAAATTAGACGGGCATTGTGGCCTATGCCTATAATCCTAGCTACTTGGGAGGCTGAAGCAGGAGAATTGCTTGAATCCGGGAGATGGAGGTTGCAGTGAACTGAGATCGCACCACTGCACTCCAGCCTGGGTGACAGAGCGAGACTCTATCTCAAAAAAAAAAAAAAAAAAAAGAAGAAGAGAAAAAAAGTCTCTGGCCTCTCTGAAGCTGGCGACCCCATATCTGCTGTCTTTGGTTCCCAGTACTTAGCACAGTCCCTTACTAGTCACTCAATAAACAAATAGCAAATGCAAATGAATTTCCTCAGCTGCATCTTCTGTTCTGAATTTCCTCAGATGTAACAGGGCGAGGTGGTGGTGTGGCCACCTCGCCACCAGTCTCCCAGGGTCCAGGGCTGACCTCAGAAGATGGCCCATCTTGGGGAGCCCATCTGCCATTTCAAGATTATGGCAGTAAGCGGGAGATAGTTGTGTTTTTCACTTTATGATTTAATGTTTTTCTGCTTTGTGGCTCGCTAGGATGCTCATGAAAGCCAGAGACTAACACAGCTCCGGAGAGAGTCAGGAAGAGTGGAACTGTAGGCCTTGCCTGCCTTTCCCAAATGCACTGCCAGGATTCCCAGTTGTGTGCACTACACCTGAATACTGATCCAAAAGGCCTTTCCAGAATGTGTCCTGATGACCGGGGCGACTTGCCAAATGCCGCTTGGGTTTGAGAAGGCTGACCAGGATGCACAGTGCATGGGATGAGGTTGCACAGTCAATGTCCCTTGACGCTGAGACTTCACTTGGCTCTAACTCCATGAGACAAAGTCATAGGAAAGCCTGAAACTGGAATGCTCACCTGAGAACAAACAGTGGTGCTAGTGAATTCTTATCCTTGACACTGGCGGAGTGGCTCAGCTCTCCAAACGCTGTCCTGCCTTCTCTCCATTCCCAGCCAGGAAAAGCAAAGCCAGCCCGGGTCGCCTTGTCCTGGTGCAAAATCCATCGGGCTTCGCAGCCTCCGGTGCCTGCACAAGTCTCCTTTAAGCCGGAACTTGCCTCTCACCATTTCCATGGCGGAATCATTGCATCTGTAATAATTTTCCATCCGAGGCTGGAGAGGAGGCGGCTGCAGCTTTACCTGCTGTTCAAACCAGGCATGGTCGAGAGAGACCATTTTTCTTTGTGTTTGAAACCAACAGGAGGACGAAAAGGCCCCATAAATACAGCCAATCAGGAGTATTTTATATCTATTGCTGCGATGAGAAAGCCCCCTGTAACGAAATAGAAGAGGGATGCATGGAAATAAGAAAAAAAAAAAAAAGAAGTAAAGGAAGAAAGATTTAGGGAAAAAAGGAAGCAAGGTTAATCCTTCATGTTGAAAGCTCCTGTGGTTTATAGCAAAATAGGGCTTTGGACTGTCAGGGCTATTAGTCAAGGGTTAAATGTCACTCAAATCACGCCCGTTATGAATTGGAAAGTGGGTGTGTGTGTGTGTTTGTGATGTGCGTGTGCGTGTGATGTGGCTGTGGGAGAAGGATAGAGATTCTACTTTTTTATGCATTTCAAATTGAGCCACGCTGGCCTGGAGATGACCCGCCACACGATTTTTAAATTATCTCTGTGTGCGCTCTGCTTGTTTTGGAAATGCTCTAAATAAAAATAATGGACTGTCTTTTAATAAGTCTCATTGTGAGGATTCCACATATCAAACAACGCAGTGCAGCTTGGAGGCAAACGGCGGGCGTGTGTGATCTCCTGGAAGAGAGACAAATGGCAGTGTGGGGAGCTCCATCCAGGGAACGCTGACAAGGAAATGGCATTCTGAAACTGACACATCTGTCAGGGCGGAGGATATTGGCACCTGTCATGCAATTTCAGTCATGACTTTTAATAAAGCTGCTTTCCCTTAGGTAAAATTGGAACTTGACTGTAATATTAGCTGCAAGCACGTCTTGTGTTCCCCTTCAGAGGGCTTTTGTACGTGAGGCGGTTCCAATGAACCTGAAAGCTGAAGTAATGATGTTTACCAGCTTTCCCTGCCTCCCCAGAACTCGGGATTTGAAAAAAAAAAAAAAAAAAGATGCTGCACTGAGTTTTTTTCTTTCTTTCTTTTTGTCCCTCCTTGCTTCCCTCTTTCCTTCCTTCCTTTCTCGTTTTGTCTTTCTTTCTTTCTTTTGCAAAATGTCTCCCTTCACCCATTAAAGCTGGTTTCCGCGTTTATGTTCATATCACTTGCCCCTCTCCTCCCCCATTGCCTCCTTCTGCCTTTCCTCTGCTTTGACTGGGTTGTTGTTTGAGTAAATTTAGCCCGGAGAAGTATGTATATCATAAAAACCGGGTTGGGATTTGTTGGCTGTCAGTCAATAAATCAGTCAGAGTTTAATTACCAGGCATGTGAGGGGCGGCGGTGACAGGCACCAGCTCTAGCAGAGACCAGAGACCAGTTCTTCTGGGGCAACCACTATTTAAAAAAATAAAAAGCTAAAAATGAGATCTGTGTGTGTGTGTGTGTGTGTGTCTGTGTGTGCAAGGCTAAGGGGCAAAACAGAGAGACCGAAAGCTAAGAGTGTATCAACCAAAGAGAAATGAAACATTAAGAAACCCTGCAGCTGCAATGAACCCTACAAAGTTTTGGTTTCAAGATGTAAAGTTTTAGGAGTTATATTAATAAAACATTCTTTCATAAAAGCTTCTCTTTCATATTGTGCTTGAAACATCACTAGTTGAGTGTAACATGAGGTTTCTACACTAACATCTCATAATTTAATTATGGCTTTGTTCAACACAAAGAAACATTTTGTTTGTAATCTATTGAATAAAACAAACCCACTAAACTGAAAGCCTCATGTGTCACCTCCCCTCCAAAAATGTAGAAATCGTTGTGTAACGAACGACATCATGTGTTAAATGTGTGGTGGGCGTTTCCCCTTATTCAAGATTCCCAGGACTGATGGACAACTGCTTCCGCCCTTACTCTTCCTCTCCCACCCCCAGTTAGCACTTATGGTCAAGATTCCAGGTCGAATGACCCTGAAACAGAGTCCGTGTTTTCTTTTCCTTTTCTTTTTCAAAGGCATTTCACACTCAACATGGATTTTATTTTTGATTAGTTATAAGAAATGTCATTTCTGCCTGTCCTCTGTCACGAGGCAGTATGTGGAGATACTGCAGGATATTTTGACTGAAAGGATGTTCTATTTTCTTTTCACTGTTCTCCAGTGGTATGTCTCTGTTTGTTTATTTGAAATCCTTTGATCTTTCTAAGGAATTGTGGGAATCTTTGACTCGAAGTAATATATCTCTACTCACAAGGCCAACTTCTTGGCTGGGAGTCGGGATAAAAAGGGAAAAGTCAGAATGGCCTGGTCATCCAGGAGGGGAGAGAGAGCCTATTGTATGAGTCTTTTCCCAGAATTAAAATTTCACAGGATTTCACCAAGTTATCCTGGATCTTATCCTCCTTTCTGGAATTCTTTTAGGATGATAGCATTAGAAGGATGTGCTCATCAACCTAGCACAAAAGCCTGAGATTTTTGTAACTACATTATGCAGGTTTAAGACAAAAGACTAGGAGAGATGAGTGGTGAAGCCACGAAAAAAAAAATGACACGCACAACCAAAGCAAAACCAGCAGGCCTCTGGCGTTTGCCAATTCTTCTTTGTGAAGAAACGGTCTGGCAGTTTGCCTAAAATCTTAGCAGTGAATAGCAGCCACTCCAGTTTAAATTGCTATTAAAAAACAAAACCAAAAAGCAAAACAAAACAAAACAAAAATCTATACCACCTGTCCAGAAAATTGCCTGAGTCTGGAGTCCCGCAAACTGATAAACCGAAGCTCACACCCCTGCTTCCCTTCACTGTTAGGTCGAATCTGTTCTAAGTCTCAGTTTACCTAGCTTGTAGTCTGAATGCCAACAATCCTGGGGCCAAATAAATTTCTCTGTGGTTTCAGTCTGCATAGCAGTGACCACTTTCAATAAACTTAAGAGTGAGGGATCTCTGTTTAAACAAAGAATGTCATGAATTCTTCGGTGCGGCATCCCAAAGCCCAGCACCTCTGTGAAGCCCATAAATGTCTTACCAAGCTACCCCAGGGCTTAGGGTTAAAGAACCAGAATCTGCCCCAGGACACTCCTTTTTTGAATACTTCATCCCATATTAACAACCTTTATGTCAAAACTTAATGTAATATTTTAACCAGGCTTGAATTACAATAAGTGGTAATAATGACATTGTCTTTAAGGAGAAAAGAACATGTAAGATAGTAAGGTGAAGCAAAATAATTAAATACTATTTTAAATGATCAAAGGTAGGTGCAATCTATATGGTTTGACGTTTCACAGTATCAAAAGTTGTCTGTGTTGTGTCTGCAACAGAATTCTTACCTGCCCCCAAAATTGTGAATAAAGGGAAGGCAGAGATCGTCACCCAGACCCTAGTAACACAAATGTAAGCATGTTCCCAATAATACAAAGACAGGCTAGTCATGTCAGTCATTTAATCTCACTCTTTCTGTTGGATATTATTTATTTGTATCTGCAAATAAAAGAGAAAATGAACACTGAAATAGTTATTAAGTCCACAGTTTTCTATGGCTTCCAAGCCATCAATACCACATAGAGAAGACATGTCTAATGGAGATTTTCTGTGGGACACCTTTCATCATTGATGGTTAATATAATCATTGGACTCCAGAGCAGAGTAAACATTAAACTACATCTTCATATTATCTGGTTTTTAAGGATCTCCAGGTGGGGTTTCCACCAATGGAATAATGTTCCTGCGTGGCAGGTGGAAACCTTCATCCTGCACCCTGATGTGCTGGAGCAAGGGCTCCTTCCCTCTTGCTGTCTTAAGGAGGAAAGATTTCACTGACACGCTGTGTCTTTAATTTTTAGAGACCAGTTCTCCGGGGCAGGACGAAAGGCCTCCACAAGGATGCCTATGGAATTGTTGTCCCTGAGTCCCGGAGGTTCTGCTGCCCACCCCCCACCCCAAGCCCCCTGTGGGCCCAGCAGTCCCCCGTTGTAGTTACGGCTCACACTCAACTCATTCACTCACGTGCTGCTTCACTCATTCACGGAGCTAGTCCACAAATTTTGACTAAAGACTTTCTTGTGCTCCAGGGAAATACAGTGATAAACAAGAAAGGCAAAGCCCCTGTTTTGAAAGAGCTGACATTCTCGTGGGGATAAACTGAAAACAAACAGCACACAAGCAAGAAAAACATCAGATGGTGACGAACGCTATGCAGAACATTCAAAGACTGTGATGTGCTAGAAAGCTCCTTGGGTTTTCTGGTCAAAAAGGGTCTCTCTGAAAAGGTGACATTTAAGTGAAGGAGTCAGATGAGTGAAGAACATTCCAGGTGGAGAGGACAGCTTGGAGTTTTGGGAAATGAAATGAAGGCTGTGAATTTAAAGTGTAATACATAAGAGCAAAGCGACATAAGATGAGTTAGGATAGGAAGATAGGAGGGAGACCACGCAGGGTGTCTACACCATGGGTAGTAACTTAAATTTTCTTCTAGGTTTTGAGAAAAAGCTATTGGAAGGGTTTAGGAGACTGACATGGTTGGATTTGATTTAAGTTTTAAAAGCGTTACTCTAATATCTATGGGTATAAAGTAATTTAAGTTGCCCAAAGTAAAAACAGGAAGACCAATGAGGGGTCTCTTGCAATCATCCAGACAAAAGACAGGTTGGGCTAGGGTGATAGGAATGAAGATGGTGAGAAGTGAACAAAGTCAGGACCTGTTTTGAAGTAGAGGCAAGAGGAATCCCTGAGGAGTTAGATGATACTGAGGGACAGAGAAGTGTATCATCCAAAGTGGGCTAGGTTATGCTGCCTAACAAATAACACCAATATCTTAATAGCTTAAAACAAAAGTTAATTTATCCTTCTTGATCCACGTTTATAGAAAAGGTAGCAAGGGACTGTGTTTCATGCTGTCCCCATCAAAAGACTCAGGCTGATGGAGACTTCCCCATCTGAAAGGTAAGTAGTTGCTGAATAAGGGCTGAAAGAATATGAAGAATCCTGCACTAGTTCTTCGATGCTTCCATGCAGTGGAGATGCCCATCCTCTCCACTCACAGCTCATTGGCGAGAACAAGTCACTTGGTCATGTCTAATACTGAGGATCGAACAAGTGTCATTCTCTATGGAAATAATAGAAGGAAACTACTGGTGAACATAGGTAATACCTATCACAAGAAGTGTCAAGGAAAATCCCTACATTTTTTATTTGAGCAATGGCATAGAGGGTGCTACCATTTACTGGGGAGGTGGAGGATGTACTCCTGTAATCCCAGACTCTCTGAACCCAGCACTGTGACTGGTGATAAGACATATTTGGTGGCTTTATGAATGAATTAATGAACCAAAAAATACAAATAAATCATTAAGCCGTTTGGTTGACGTTCCAAGGTGACAGACAATTGCAGGTTCATTCTTCCCCTCTGAAACCCATCAAGAAGTCCACCACGTACCATCGGCAAGGTCCCAGGGGCATGGGCCGACTCATAGATGAGTTGCCAGCAGCTGTGGATTTTCCCAGGCCATCAGTAGCCGTCTTGAGCTCTTATGCTCTAGTGCGTGATATCTGCTTAATTTTTGGCAATTTATTTGAATGCTTCAGATTATCTCCCTGGATGCTGGCTTAATTCTTAATTCTAGAGTCAAAGGCACTTCCAGCTTCCTCTAAGAAATGCTTTGGTTACCTTGGGTCCCAAAGGGTCAACAAAGGCCAGACTCACGTTCCCCTCCTTGGACAGTGAAGGAGGTAAAAGAAGTCAAAACAGGCTGCTGAGATTTGAGTGTTCTTCTTAACAAGTCAAATCCTAGGCTCATCAAAAGTTTGACCAAACATGGAAGGACACAATAAATACCACAAAATTATCAATCAATTTATCAACAAATATTGACTGGCCTATGTTGAGGCATATTATGGGAGATAAAAGACAAATAAAACTTAATCCTTACACTAAAAGATGTGGCCTTATTTTACAATCTAGTTAAAAAGAAAATTCTAAAACTTGTTATAGAATTTCAAGTGGGGAGAGAGTCCTGTGGTTGGAACAGCTAAGATGTGACCTTTGGCTGGGATGTGACTTGAAAAGATGAATACCATTGAGAAAGGTATTAAAGGTGGGGAAACATAAGTACAATCTCAGAATCAGGGAAATTGTGGAAAATTTTGGTCAGAGTCAAGTAGTCTCAGTATTGTCTCCAGAGAATAGAATAAAAATCAATCCAGTTGGTATAAAATGTCTAACAAATCAAAGGAGTGCCTCGAATGCCAGACTGAGGCATTTGGACTTGGTCTTGCCAGCTTTGGACCCCTGACCAATTTAGAGTGAAGGATTCACTTGAACTACATCCAGACGGAAAGCTCCTGAGGGCAGGGGCTGTGTTCCTTGAACCTATGCACTCACAGCGTCTCTCAGAGAAGGGGGCACACAGAGGCACATGACATCGTGATGCATGAATAACAGCAAATGAATGAACACATGGATGATTGAATGGGTTTTACAAAGATTAATGGTGTGACAGTAGACATTCTAATTGGGGGAGGCACAAACTCATGGCAAGAAAAACCAGACACTGTTGGAAGAGTCTAGAGGTGAATTTATAAGTCCCTCACAGGAATTGACAAATGCTCAGATACTGTCTGTCTCAGTTCAGTGAGTTCCTGGCTAAAAATGAGCGATATTTAAAATTGCAACTCAATATTCCTTCTAGTTCAATGTCAGTGCAACTTGTTATAAAGACACAGAACAGGGTTTGAAGAAATAACTTGTAAAAATAAAATTATAACATCAGAATTACTAATACCTTGACTACCTGCACAATAGTAACCTTGAATCCCAACACTGTATTCAGTCTAATAAAAACATTTATTGAGTAATGTTAAATTCACAGGCCTTATAGTTGAACTCTTTCTAATCTGTGATAACAATTTAGGTACTTGCTCAAGAAGCCCAAAATACATTTTTGATATTCAGGAATACTAAAATCAAGTTAATGTTCGAGTGGTATGTTAATGTGTAGTTGCTTACTTGCAAGAACAAAAATACAACTGAAATTAGCCTAGGGGAGGTATGTGCTCATGTAAACAAGCTGAAGTCAGGGCAGGGGTGCAGTTAAATAAAGTTGCATGCAGATGTTTGAGGATGTGAGACCAAGAACGCAAACGCCACCAGCTCCTCTTGTTCTCTTCCACCAACCCTCCTGGTTCTGTATGTTAACTCCATTCCTTCATGCTACAGACCAGCTTCTTGCACTCTAAGGAATACCTGGCAGCCAACAGTCCTAGGCTTTTACATCTCCAGCCCTGGGAGAAACGCCATCACTTCTCCATGCTCTAATTGGCTAACAAGCCAACATTCCAACTCCTGTGGCCAATCATCTGTCACCTGAAGATGTAAGGGAATATGATTGGCAGTTGTCATTGAAGCCGCAGTGTTGAAGCTCTGGGGTGGTGAGCAAAACCCTTTCCCAGGAGAAGAGCCATGACAGTCTTCTGCCGTCTCTTCCTGCTGTAGACCAACAGGAGGCTGCTGCTGTCCTTATTTGCTCTGCAGAGATTTCTGTTTTTAACCCCATGTCTTGATAAGAGAAGGCAGGTGTGTTCGTTTCCTAGGCTGCCATAACTGATTACCACTGGGGGACTTAAACAACAGAAATTTATGTCTCTAGGTTCTAGAAGTTGGAAATCTGAGATCAAGGCAGGATTAGTTCCTTCTCAGGGATATGAGGGAGAAGTTGTTCCATGCCTTCCTCTGAGTTTCTGGTGGGCTCCTGGCAATCTTTGGTGTCCTCTGGTTTGTAGATGCATCCCCCATCTCTGCCTCCAAGTTCATACGGCGTCCTGCCTGTACGCACATCCATCTCTGTGTCCAAACTTCCCCTCTCTACTAGCTCACAGTTATATTGGATTAGGGGCCGCCCGGTGACCTTTAAACTTGATTATCTCTGTAAATAAGGTCACACTCTGAAGGAGGATTAGGACTTCAACATACCTTTTTTGGGGAGGACACAGGTCAGCCCATAAAAGAGGGTGACAGACATTTCTGCTAAATAAAATAGACTTGTTGAGAATCAATTCTAACCAAGCCACTTGGCCTCTAAATCTGTTCTTCTCAACCCTCTTTCATTTGTTAATGTCATGTGGTCTTTAGTATTGCTGTCTGTGTTTTAGGATTTTTTTTTAAACAGATGTTAAAATTGTCAATTTGCATTCAACTCTGGCAAGTATAAATTACCTTTTTGTTTTTGACTGTTACCAAATAAAAAGTAAGTATACATTTTTACACAAATCTATCTATAATCAACATAAAACATATTATTTAGAATTTTTTCAATAATTTTAGTTTTTTTGGGAAAATTTCTCAAGTGGACTATTGGATCTTTCCCCATCTACTCTCTAAATTCTCAGTACATGCAATCACTGTAGTATACAAGGTTAAAATGGAGTTATAATTTATTGCAATCAAATATTGAATCTCTTTTGAACATTGTCTTTTATGTTATATCAAAGTAGGTATTAAAGAATGAAATTAAGAGACAAATTACTAATCAAAGGTGTTATTCATTCTTATAATTTGTGAAGAGAAGAAAATTTGGTTTTCCTAAGAAAAGGTATCATCCTCAGGGATTGGTCTGAAGCTTTGTTTTAAAATAATGCCACGGTTTGACGCATCTGTAAAACCATCTGTGCTTCTCCTATGAACCACTGAGAAGACTTAGTGGCATCATCTGAAGGAATTCCTGGAGACCAGGCTCACCTGTTTTGCACTCAGAAAATTTCTATATTAGTTGGTATTTATTTGGGAAAGGCTGTGATGGCCCACCGTGGTGTGTGCTGCATATGTACATGTAAACACCGACGTGTCTTTCCTTTATTCTCTAAGTGACAGTGGAAGAAAATGTGTTGGAGATGTGCTGACATCAATATATTGTTACAATACGAGTAACAAGACAGCCCCCTCACAGGTGGGGCTGTCCCATTTATAACAATCACACCCCCCTTTCTTCCACACTCAAAGGACAAGGGTGCACACTGCGCGCTGGGAGCAAATGTGGAAGCCGATATTTGACAATGACACATCATGTTCTGCGGGTTCCCTGTGAATGCGCACTTGTGTTCTGGTCCCAACCTCAGGGACTGACAAGCCCCTCCATTCCATAGGATTACTCAACGTCACCTCCATTGCAGTAGAGGAGGGCAGACCCACCCCCTGTGCATAGGTGACTGCACACAGACACTCGTGAAGAAATGAATTGACCCAGCGGGATACCATTAGGTACCAGAGACTCCAGAACCAAAGACATGAAACCCAAGGTTTTTAAAAGAATATTGCACCTCCAGCTTTTACTGTGTATTTCCTTCCATTACATTTCAGTATCAAGCAAAACAACGCTTCTTGTTAATTGTCTGTGCTATTATTTCATCAGAAGCAGAGCCAGGTATGGGAAATGCTTTCTGTTCCTCTGTTTCATCACAGAGGAGGGGCTACCCTGAAAGGTGAAGGAGAAGCCACCAGGGTCTATGGGACTCGCAGGACACGAGAACCTGCAGGACACTGCTCCCAGAAGACCTGGGAGGGCACAAAGGAAGATGTTCTCTCAACAGTTTTCCAAGCAGCCATACAGAGATAAAAAGGTCAGCGTCTGGCAGCCCCCTCTAGCATATGCACATCTATTTATGAAGACACTTAGCCTGGATTTAGTAAGTTCACTGCAAAGCTCCAGGGGCGCCTGTCTCTTTAAATCCGTCTCCTCCCAAGTGAAATTTGTGGCCCTGATGAATGGCAGAGCAGAGTCATCCATAAAAGGGCAGAGGAAAATCACATTCATTTGCATACAGTAATTATTCTGTGAATCAGGCCACCTTTATTGCTGGCAGAAAATCTACTGTCAGCATCACTCTATAGATCACGTTTGAAAATCTAACAGCTGAGGAAAGTAATTGTTTGGAATCCATGTGGTCCGGCACTCTTGTGGCTGCAGGTCAGTGATCATGTTTCTGGGTGGACAGCAAAGTTTCTAGGTGCCCGTCAAGCCCTCCCTGCAATGCCTGTATCTGCTCAGAGGAGTTTGCCTGCAGACTGGTCATGGCTCTGTTTTCAAAGAATGAGTGTGAGCACAGGAGTGAGCTGAAACCCAAAGACCTTAGAAGCACCTCTCCACCTGTTAGAGTTGGCACCCACTGTAAGTCACCCCAGGGCATTGACCTCCCTTCCCTAGGACTCGCCACCCTGCCCACATCACCCCACAGCGCACAGAACCACCATCACCACCACACCTCTAACTCCAGCTGGCTCGGCCTCCCCAAGTGTGCAGAAAAGAAAGACGTGGCCAGTGCACCTCTCTCCCTGATGTGATGGAGAGGAAGAATGAACAAGGTAACTTTTTGTGACCCTTGAATTTTTGGAAAGTAGGGAGAATTGAGGTGGAATAGATGAAAAGCAGAACCAGTAGCCCTGGGAAAGAATAAATCCATTACTTGAGTGGGGTGGTGGAAGGACACGCAGCATGTATTTTAATCTCTTGAGGAACCCTGTGAAGAAATCTTTCCATTCAGACAGAAGGGTTTGCAGCAGGCATGGTTGAAAGAGTCAGCAAGAATGGCCTAGAGCAGGAGGGTTCAGGAGGGTAAAGTCAGAAGCAGGGAGACATACAGCTCTTGGGACTGAAACAGGTGCTTTAGATTCTGGCCATTTCCATTTTTGCCTGTAATGTAAGGTTCCCTTCTAGGTGGTTCAAGTTTCAAGATGCACCAACATAGCTGGGGCAAAGACTCACAGGGCCTGAGGATCAGCCCCGTGAACCAAGGATTTCCCTTGACACTTTGTTTTATCTTTTCTATACCCAGGTCCAAAGGCCTGATGTAAAACCAGAGTAAGGTAAATGCATACCAAAAATTCAAGTAAGACACTTGATGTAGAAAACAAAATATCTGAAATACTATGAACTGAAGGGCTCATAGTGAAGCCACTTTACTGCCACCAGGAATTCACTTGGAAAGTTAACGGGGGGAAAGAAGCTGTCAGCATGGTGCTGCTGTGCTCATTTTACCGGAAGAAGGGCTGTAACTAGATGTCTTAAACAAGTGTCATTCCAGCCTCAGAGTTCTTAGGTTGAGGTTTCGTTGGATAAGTTACTTGAAGATAAATGTTTATCAAAGAAGGTTTAAATTCTCTGTGACTCTTTTTTCATTTTCCTAAAAAAAGCACTTTGACAGTATGGATAAACCTTGAGGACTTTATGCTAAGTGAAATAAGCTGGACATAAAAGCACAAATACTTTATGATTTCACCTACGTATGGTTTCTAGAGTATGAAAATTCATAGAGTGGAATGCTGGTTGCCAGGGTCTGGGAGGAGAAGAAAGTGAGAAGCTGCTGCTTAATGGGTACAGAATTTCAGGGAAGAGATAAAAGCTCCAGAGACGAATAAAACACCACTGAATTGCACACTTAAAACTGGTTGAAATTACATATATTGTACAGCAAGTCGGGCTTGGGTTTGGTGGAGGAAAGGCAGGCGTGTCTTCTCTGAGGAGCCTCATTTTCTCTCTGATAGGCAACAAGGTCATGAGCCGGTGGTGTACGGGGAAATGGGTGTTAGGCTGGAGGAAAGAGTAAATTGTGAAATCGTCACTGCAGAGAATAGGAGGCATTGTAGGGTCCTCTGATGGTTCTGAGTGCCCTTTAAGATTTGTTGTAAATTTAACGTGAGTCCAGTTTGCATGGTTGGATGATTTTTGTCTCCAGTAATATTTAGGTAGAGAGCTTTTAGAGTACTAATATTGCTTCAGAGTAAGAATGCAGCAGGGATATTAAGGATGATTTTAAGGTGCACAGAAAATAAGGCGGATAAAGAGAGAAGTGAGGGTGTGAAGAGGACGTGGTGGTGGAGCAAGCCACTGTGATCAGTAGACAGGTGCGGAGCCTCCACGGAGGTCAGGGCGGTGTTGGAGAACAGTCAAGAGGAGGATGTCAGAGAAAAGGATCCCTAGAGGCAAGATTTCTAAGGTAGTGAAGTTACCAGAAATTACACAGCTTCAAACAGGCCCATGTGACT
The DNA here is from genome assembly GCF_037993035.2 of Macaca fascicularis. NCBI lineage: Eukaryota > Metazoa > Chordata > Mammalia > Primates > Cercopithecidae > Macaca > Macaca fascicularis. The sequence goes on along the minus strand of NC_088392.1, from coordinate 4,930,119 downwards.
GGCTGGGTGAGCAAATAGAATAAAAAGATGGTTTAGCTGAGAGTCGAGCCAGGAAAGGCGAGCGTGGAGAGTTAGCTATGTGGACAAATGCTCAAGCTGCCACCCATGATGACAGGTGCCATCATGGAGCGAAAATGAGTGTTCCAAGTCCTAAATCCATTAATGAGTGAGAGGAGTTGCTGGGGGTTTGGAGGATGACTGCAAACATGATGGCCAATAACCGGTGTCTCCAATAAGATAGGAGTTTGAAGTAGGAGACATGGTCTTAAGTTAAATAGGGAGCAAAGAAGACACTTGTCTGCCTCCAGTATTTGAGGTCTATAAGATAAAGGAAAACATAATCCTTGGCTTGAGACCCCTGTTCAGGGGCAGGCAATGCAGGGAGCAGTAAGTCGAAGAATATGTTCAGATAAGCAGGTTGTGTACGGGCTCTGAGATCACATCACGTGTGAACACAGAGAAGACACAACATCCACTGGACGAACAGCCAGGGTGCAGACCCTGCAGTTCACATCCCAAAGAAAGGCACGTCTGGATGAGGACACACCGGGCCATACCACAGGAGGTCCTCCGCCGTGGTTCCTCCCCCTGTGCCACCCTACCTGCAGGCGGTGCTGAAAACACTCATCTGGAACAGGAATCCTCTTGCTTCCTGAGAACGTCTTGGTCCGACCCGAGCTGAGTTGAAGACGTTTGCTTACCAAGGCCACTGTCTCAGCAAGAGGTCTTGTGTTATTCAGACAGGTGAACAAGCTCAATACTGGACCACTAAAAGAAGCTGGAGGGCCAGCCTTCAAGGATGATGGATCTGACTTCTCTGCAGTGGTTGTGGTTTCCTGGACTCCACTAAGGTGGATTCTGAGCTCCAGAGAACACAATGGAGGAATAGAGAGGGCCTGAGGTTTGATAGGCTGAGTAGCAGGAGGATTAACCAAGCTGTATGGTGCTAAATCTAGTTTTCTGTGATGATTAATAATGTAAGAGGATTGATTTACAAATTAACCTGATGTGAGGTGTGATTAGATTAGACGAAGGGTCAGCTTGCCATTATTACAAAAAAGAAAGACTTTAGAATTTACTTCTTACTCCAACTAAGACCCGAGACTCCCTAAGAAGGCATACGCTAAATACAATACACAGGTATACGCCTCTGACAATACACCAAAGTCACAGGTGCAGAGGGAGCCAGAAACCCACCAGTTGGAAGTGAGGTTGAATGACCATCAGGTCTGTGGGTTTCCACCAACCAGAGAAATCTTATGGAAGAGCTCTTTGATCAGAATGCATTGGCTTAATTAGAAGACTCTGGTGAGAGTCTAATTTTTTTCCCATTTCTCACCCATCTTTGTCTTCCTTCCTAATAGAGCCAAACAGTTCACTTTGCACATACTGAACATTTAATGAATATTTGTCCATTCAATAAACAAAAGTTGTAAGTGGTTGATGGAGGAGGGGGGAAGAACAAGAAAGGGAAAAGTCACACCACCAAAGAACAAATATCAAAGACTGTAGTATATTTTAGACTATATACAAAATAGTTTTTCAAATTTTAGTTTCAATTTTACATGGTACTAATGGTTATATTGGTTCATATTGTATCAAGGCAACAAGAGGTTAGGATGTAAGTTTTCTCTACAGAATTTCATATGCCAGTCACAGTCAGAAATTTCTACCATCTATTTTCTTTCAAGTTTCTTCTATATCACATGAATTTTAATACAATAGAAAGGAATTGACTCATCCGAGTGCGGTGGCTCAGGGCAGTAATTCCAGCACTTTGGGAGGCCGAGGCGGGTAGATCACTTTGAGCTCAGGAGCTCGAGACCAGCCTGAGGAACATGGTGAAACCCTGTCTCTGTTAAAAATACAAAACTTAGCTTAGTGTGGTGGCACATGCCTGTAATCCCAGTTACTCAGGAGGCTGAGGCAGGAGAATCGCTTGAACCCGGGAGGTGGAGGTTGCAGTGAGTGGAGATCGCACCATTGAACTCCAGCCTGGGTGACAGAGGGAGACTCCATCTCAAAACAAACAAACATTAAAAAAAAAGAATTGGCTAAATTGACTTAAAACATTCCCGTTTATTGTGATAGTGACGAATTCCCCACATATGAAATATAATATTTGACTGCACTGGGCCTATCTCAGGCATGCTTGGAATATGCTAGTTCTGTCGCAAGTTCATCTTTCTCCCTTTCCTGAGGACCCTCTCTGGATCTCTGGATACTCACATGTTGCCCGGTAGGGAAGTTTAAAGTACTCTCCGGAAAGTTCCCCAAGTCAGCCAAGTTCGTTAATACATTCGGCCTATGGAAACATGGTAGGCAAATTCACTGTTCAGAGTATTAAGTTCCCAGAGACGATCACAGAACTCAGCACTTCCACATGGTAGAACCCTCTAAGGGTCAAGGGAAAACCCAGTTAATTCTCGAGGACTTCTGTGACCTGGTTCTCTCTCCTGCTTTCATATGCTTCCTGGGTAACTGCGTGCCCTCCATCCCTGGTAGGGCTAAAGGAGAATGCCAACACTTCTCAGCTAAAATTCCCTGTGATGTGTCTCCCCTGCCAGATGCAAGCACAGCCACGGAGGTGCTGGAAAAAGCATACAGAGGTTTCTGCTTCGATGTTTTTTGTTTTGTTTTTTTCCCTTCTGGCAAGTGGGGCCCTCAGGGTTCTGCTGTTCATTAGGGATCAAACTGCCAATATTGGCTTGCTCAGATCAGGCCTTTATACAACCGTCCCGATAGCAGTGTTTGCATTCCTCTTCAGCTGAAAATTTGTCGGAGGAGAAAGGCATTAAACCTGTCACCGCAGATAAAGATCAGATGTTTGATTTCAAACAGAAGAAGCAAACACTCTACCATGGACTCCATTAACTCTTGAGTACTTTGCTCAGGATAATGTGGAGGACTAGACCAGACCTGGGAAGTGGGAAATAAATCCAAATTTCACCACCATTTTAGTAGTTACGGGGGATATTGGACTTTCAGCAAAGATACAGAGGAAAGGGACTAAATTGCAAAACCTTTCCCATGTTCTTCCTTTGTTTCCTTTTATTACAAATGTGATTTCACAAAACAAGTAAACCTAGTATATTTTATCTGAAAAATAAACCAGGTTCTACCACTTACAGAAAACTAAGGGTTTTGGAAGATGGTTTTGGAAAAAGATTAGACATTTAAAAATTAAGCCATTTTGCAAGACCCTCATATAATCATTAGAAAATCAACACCATGTTGATATATCAAATGAATATCTTCAAAAACTTGGATCATTGTTATAGATTTTTTACTACCATTAAAATAAAATCAATGCATTTCTCTATTTCATTGGATAATATACACTAAGTTGTCTGTGATCTTAACTTAAACCTTGAATTTATATGGCAGCTATTTCCAAAAGGTCTAATCACTAAAAAGATTAATATTCATACCATTTCTGTGACAAGCTAGATGACAAGTATTACCATCCCCATTTTATGGATTCAGACACTGGGGCAGGGAGAGGTTAAGCAACATGCTGAATGTCACAAAGAAAATTAAACTCAAATTTAGTGCACTTTTTATTATGCTATTTTTGAAGAAAGGTGTAAGATAGTAGACCAGAAGTCAAGATTCCAGGGCTCTAATCTTGACTCTGGTACTGTTTTATCATATAGCCTTAGGCAAGTCATTTAACCTCTCTGCAGCTCTGTCTCAACATTAGGTAAAATTGACAATTCTTCCCAACCGTCTACACCCCTGCTGCGAGGATTAATGAAATGAGACCTGTACCGCACAGATTGTTGGTAGAAAGCCTCTCTATAAATACAAAATATGCTAAGTGCCTTCTTATAGGTTCTGTAGGATTTCAGCAACCCTCTGGAGACAGTGAAACATATTGCTGTGCATTTGAATAGGCTGCCCCTGAGTGCTCCTGGGGCCAGGAAGGCACGGCAAGCCCATGGCCTCTGCTTCAAGGGGAGAAGTGCTGGCTGCCAAGTGTCCTTCCTGGCCTGGGAATGCTGCAGTCACCTTGCTTGTGGAGACTGGGATGGGGGCATCCAACTGGAACTCCCCAGCAGTTCTGCCTTCTGAGGCTGGCCCTGGAGATTAGAGGAATCACCTGGTAGGTGAGTTTGTTCTTCGAAATCCCATCACAATTCTATCTGGTCTAGAAAACAATCTTAGTGTTGCCAGGATGGATTTGAACTTGCTTCTGTCCACAGGGGGAGGATTGCATGGCTCCCCGCGATGACAAACACCCCAGAATGAAGACTGAAGCCGAGAGCCTGGTGGCCCTAGGAGGTGGCAGTCCATGCAGTGAGTAGAAAGGGACTGTTGGACTTCACCTGCACAGTTTAGGTGTAGAAAGCACCACTGTGCAAAAATAAGGGATTCGAACTACACCCTTTCCTTGACACACCACGGCACAGGCGCCCTTTGACCTTGTACTTGAAAAATGATGGAAGGGACTTCTCTTCTCCATCTATGTCATCCTGAATGCTGACTTTACACACAGGACATATGATGATGACCCAAGTTCATATCTCCAACCCAGACCCCCAGCCTCAGACTCCAATCTTGCGTATGCAGCTACTTAGCCAACATCTGCCGGATGTTGACTCGACCTCAATTCAATATGCCAAGCACTGAACTCCTGAGCTGCCCCTGTAAAACCTGCCACTGCACAGTCATTCTTATCTCAGGTGACAGCAACTCCATCTTCCCAGTGGCCCAGAGCAGACACATAGGAGTCACCTTGAATTTTTCCTGTTGTCCTAAGTGCATCTGACCTTCCAGGAAAGACTTTGGGCCACACATTCACTGTTTGTCCAGAATTCTCTTCTTGTTACCTCCTCTGAGGCAGGTCTGAGTCATGCTCTGGTCTGAACCATCCTCACTGGCACATGGGCCACCGTGGGAACCTCCTTACTGGTTTCCCTATCTCTCTCTTTGCTCCCCCATAACCTATTCTCAACACAGCATACAAGTGTTCTTTTAAAACATAACCAAGACTGCTTCATTTTGTTTTTCTCTCAAAACCTCGTATGGGTGCCTGGTCACTCAAGGTAGAAACCCGTGTATGACCTGGTTCCACTGTTACCTCCCTGACCTCATCTGCTCCTCCTCTTCTTTGGATTGACCCCTTGCTGTTTCTCAGTTAAACCAGGCATGCTCCTGCCTCAGGCCTTCACACTTGCCGTTTCCTCTGCAGGAAAAACCTTCCCCCAAATATTCACTTACCTGGTTTCCTGTACGTCCCCAAGTCTTTGTTCAACACCCCCTTTTCAGGGCTGTCCCCAGAGATCTGTTCCACCCCACACTGGGTCCTCCCCACTGCCTTCAGCCTCTGCAACTCCTCTTGACCACCTCAACTGCGTCTTTCCCTTCAATCTGTCACCTTCCTATATGCTGCCTTAGTTCTCTAGGGCTGCTGTAACAAAGCACCACAGACTGGAGGTGCTTAAAGGACGGAAATGCATGTCTCATAGATTTGGAGGCTGGGAGTCTGAGATCGAGGTGTCACCAAGGCTGGTTCCTTCCAAAGGCTGTAGGGGAGAAGCTGTTCCTGGCCTCTGTCCCAGCTTCTGGCAGTTGCTGGAAATTTTGGGCCTTCCTTGGCTTTTAGAGGCATCGTCCTGACCTCCGTCTTCATCTTCACACGGCATTTTCCCGTTGTGTGTGTCTGTGTTTCAATTTTCCACTTTTATAAGGACACCAGTCATGTTAGATCAGGTGCCCATACTACTCCAATAAGACCTCATCTTTACTCAAGCGATTATATCTGCAATGACCTTGTTTCCAAATAAGGTCGCATTCAGAGGTCCTGGGGAATTAGGACTCCAGCCTATGAATTTTGGGAGGCACCATCCAGTCCGTAACAGACACCGTGTGGTGCTAGTTTCCTAGGGCTGCCTGATAAAGCACCGACAAACCAAGCAGCTTCAACAACAGAAATGTTTGTCTCACAGATTTGGAGACTCCAAGTCTGAAATGAAAGCCAGTTTCTTCTGAGGCTGCCAGGAAGAATCTGTCCTGGGCCCCTTTCCTTGGCTTCTGGGGTCACCAGCAATCCCTGGCTAGCACATGGCATTTTTCCTGCTTCTTCATATTGCCCTTCCTCAGTACGCGTCTCTGTCTGTGTCCAAATGTCCCCTTTTGTAAGGGCACCAAATATACTGCATGACAATCCACACTAATGATTTGATTTTAACTTCATTACCTCTGTAAAGACCCCATTGCAAAAGAGGAGGTACGTTATATGTATGTTAGGACATCAACATTGATCTCTTCAGGGAACAAAATCCAACCCATAACATATAGAACATGTTTGTTTAATGTAAGTTTTTCTTTTTTCGTTGTCTGTTTTTCATGGCTGGAAAGTAAGTTCTATGAGGCAGAGACCTATGTGTGCTTTTTGTTTTTATCTTACTGGTATAAACTAAGCATTTAAAATAGTGATTAGAACATAGCAGATGCCAATAAACATTTGTTAACTGAAAGAATGAGTGGCATTTATTACCATTTTGCAGACAAGCTCTGTGCCTTCGTCATAGGGGTATTTAATCAGGGACCCTAGGCCAAGATCTCAGGGCTCTCGGCTGAACACGTGGGATTAAGATAAACCTCCGATTACCTGGTGGAAATTAGAGATGATGAGATGATTTTCAGATGGAATCTGGGCAGCTCTGAGGCAAAGTTCTCCGGGCTCTGGTTTAAGACAGTCACCTGGAGCACCAATGCATCCGGCGCCGTGCTCCCTTCATTCACCAACTGCACAATAGCTGCTTGGATACCCTGCTCATCTCATCAGCCACAGTGGCCTGTTACCAATTCTCAGAAAATGAAACGAGACCCTTGAGGACTGTAATTTGGGGAGTGCAGTTATTTAGGAATGTTTAGAGGGATCTGGAAAACCTGCCCAGCCAGTTCGTTCCCAGGCACAAATGGCAGGAGGCCCGGGGTGTGAGGGAGAATACCGGGTCCTGTGCACGGCTTTCTTTATCAGCCTCAGAACCAGGGACCTTTTGTTTACTAGCTTAGATAAACTCCCAAATCCTTGGGAATGTTCCAGTAAATCTGTTTTCCTAAATACTTCACTCTTGTTTATAGAACACCTTCAAAATATGACAGCTTGTTGCAGATGGAAAACAACGCCTCGCTCTTAGCAAACCCGCCTTCTTCCCTTGCCCCAAAATGCTTCTTGCAAATTTTCAAGCTCTTTATGTAATGATCTCAAGTTTGAGCCTCAGTGGAAAAACCCTGTTGGGATTCCTTTCAGTACAATTTGCATATTCTGCGTTAACTCGGAATGGTGGCCTGGAAGCTGAGCTCACTCCTCTAATTACATTTGGATTGCTTAACATGTTTCATGTATGGCCCTAAGATAATGTCTATCACGCCTAAAAGCAAAGAACTTATTTTTATTTTTCACTGTCATAAAAATGATCCAATAGAAAATTTTGATCTTCCTGCTTTTACAGAAACAGAGTTTTAGCAACTTGCATGAATGTGTTTTTCCCAGTCACAATTAGTTCAGCGTCAAACCCAGTTCCTGCCCACGGTTTTTTATAGTTCCCAGGCAGTTGGGTGTAATTCCAACAGCCTTTCCTTTATTATCTGTCTAATAGATTATCCTGCTTCATATCTCCGTGGCACCAGATGGCATTATCTCCTTAGACTGGCTGTTGCCTTGTTAATACAGAGTTACATAGAAACATTAAAGGTCAGGAGGAAACCATATGGTCTATCCTGTCCTGCCCTTTTATACCCGGGAAAGGCCAAATCATCATCGTAAAGTTCCCCTCCACCCAGAGTGCAGCCAATAGCTGCGTAGATTTCATTCTCTTTTTGACTCATGATTCCATTTCTATTGAAATACTATAATCAGTAATTCCTTCAACTTCTACAACCTGGTCGTTGCTTTGATATTCCAAGCACGTCATTTTCCTGAAAACTAAGTGATAAAACAATTTTCACTTGGTTTCTTAAAATAATACTGCTATTTGTTTTTATAATTTTTGTTATTTTTCTAACAACTCTAAAATGAACGTCTGAAGTTTTTAGTTATGGTTGATACACTGGATCAACAGCACCACTGATTTGTAATTGCTATTTGAAATATGGATTTATTTGTGCAATCTATCTTTTTCTGTCAAGAATATCTGGTTCTGCATCTTGCTGGTTGGGTTTTAGTCCTTATTTCATGTTTAAATGGGTTCCTCAAATGTCTCCCATTCAAACTTAGAGGACTTTGCTTTTCTCTAATGAATACCAGTTCTAACAGGATGAAAACTATTGAACTGTTGACTTTGGGGGAAGAGCTTCTGTATGAGAAACATCCTAGCTTGGAACCAACAGAGTGATCAGTCCCAGAAGAACTGGCATAGGCTGTCTTTCAGGAGTTGGAGCAAAACCAGAGTCACGAAATCAGAACTTCTAACACTGGGCCTTTTCACTTTTAAATGGCCTTATGCACACCCGTGGTTAATTCTTTTTTATTTATTTATTTATTTATTTATTTATTATTATTATTATATTTTAAGTTCTAGGGTACATGTGCATAACGTGCAGGTTTGTTACATATGTATACTTGTGCCATGTTGGTGTGCTGCACCCATCAACTCGTCATTTACATCAGGTATAACTCCCAATGCAATCCCTCCCCCCTCCCCGCTCCCTGTGATAGGCCCCGGTGTGTGATGTTCCCCTTCCCGAGTCCAAGTGATCTCATTGTTCGATTCCCACCTATGAGTGAGAACATGTGGTGTTTGGTTTTCTGTTCTTGTGATAGTTTGCTGAGAATGATGGTTTCCAGCTGCATCCATGTCCCTACAAAGGACACAAACTCGTCCTTTTTTATGGCTGCATAGTATTCCATGGTGTATATGTGCCACATTATCTGAATCCAGTCTGTCACTGATGGACATTTGGGTTGATTCTTAAAACACCTTGTCTTTTAATCCTTTTACATGCATTCTCTCTCTCTTCCTTGCCCCATTTTTCTAAGCTCAAGAAATTTGAATGAAAAAAATTAATACTTTAAAAAAAACTCTCTCTTTAGGTTAAATTTACCTTTTAGGACAATGTGTTATGACTGTCGACATTTCTCACTTTAAATTCCCCTTGTTGATAATTTATCAGCACCTTCTTGAATTGGAAACATTTTTGCTTCTTCACCTTGATTTAGATTAAGTTTTTCTTTCCTCTTTTTTACCATGAGCCTTAAAGTTCAGACCATTCTTGAATTTTCACCAAGTATAATTAATAAAATAACTCTTCTAAAAACTGAGGATATCAATCAGTTGTTTACCTCAGTTCTCAATATCTTTGTCTACATATCTTACTCTCAAACAGTTCAGCAATTGTTTATACTCTCAGATATTTTCCTTTATCCTTAAAGTCATGCAGTAGCCCCATTTTTCTTTTTACACAAGTAACGGGGCCCTGTTCCTGCAATTTCGCAGGCTACAGGGTCACGAGGCAAGTTTTAGGCCTGAATTTAGACAATTTTAAGCTGCGTACTCTTTTGCAGCATTGCCTTGTCATCCATATGCTGTAATTGGCGTTAAGAGTCATTTGTAATGAAGGCACTTAAAGATTTTTTTTTCAATATGCTACAAATAGACTTAAAGACTATAGGAGAAAATACTGAAAGAATACAGGACTGGCCAAGGAATTACATGGAAAACAGGAGATCCAAAGTACTCTAACTGTATTCCCACACTGTCTGGGGGTGATAGTAACAATGGTACCCACCTGTCTGGACTGTCATATGATTTAACTGGTGGTGCACATGAAACATGTTCTCATTGATTGGAGAGTAATAAGCGTTCAATAAATACTATCATTGCATGAGTTCTAACAGTGACTACGTGGTGATTGTTGTTATTCCTAATTGACAGATAGATAAACTAAGGCACAGAGAGATGAAAAGACTCAATTTGATGCAAACCCTGAGTCTATGAAAAAGGCAAGACAAAAGCCCAGGCATTCGAAACTTTAGCTGATATATCCACAATACAACTCACACTATAATACAATATCCATTACAGATAGCAATGAGTCGCCCAGTCACCAATTTCCAGAAGAAATAGAAATAGAAGTCACTCAACCCTGAAATCCACGAAAGTGCAGGTAGATGAAAGCCTTTCCTCTTAGACACAGTCAAGGAGGATAGAATCTTGGATCCAGGCTAGGAGAGGATTCAGACGGACATAGGCCAGGCAACACTAATTGATTGAAGGGTGTGGGATCCCTGAAGAGGGTGGGTTAGGAGTAAGGCTGTGATGTTTTGGATTATTGAAATAAACATCTGATGTCCTTAACACTTATCTGGATTAAGCTTCACTCCTGAACCCCTGAGTTCATCTCTATCTCTAATAGCATGTCAGTAATGGTGACCAGTGAATTAACCCTGGAAAACACTTATTGATCTCTACCTCAGATTGCTGACTTCAAAAAAATGTCATTGCTTCATCACATACACTGTTCTGCCTCATTAGCCACTGTCACTTTGTTCCTGGGCACCAAGGGACTCATTATTCCTGACATAGTAACTTGATGTGAATCTGCCACAGATTGTTATGAGGCCGTGACAACAAGTGGTTCTCCCATCTTACCAGAGCTTCCTCCCATTTGAGGTAGGAAGGAGCCCCCAGTCCTGGTCAGAGACCAATGGACAAAGAGCCTGATACATCTAAGGAGGATCTAAAACATGTGTTCTCCTCTTTACAGCCTAGTTAAGTACATGAGCTTATGTTTTCATGATGCCTCAAATGCTACTTTCAGGGCCTAATAAAGCTTCTTTTCATATAATAATTGGCATCTCCTAGGCTCCTGGTGATGACCCCAGTGCACCCCAGGACCTTTTTATAGTAGAAGTTGCCGAGTTCCATTAGATGATTCTTAATTAGGTAAGAACCATCCAGACATCTGAAATGCAAATTAGAAGGCCATAAGAAGTGGAAATCAGACCAGATCATTAAGAAAACAGGCTGGAAAATAGCATATGTTTGTAAAAATAGGCAAAAAAGGAAATCCAACCTTCAGGGGCATTGCAGGCAATGGAAAAACATTTTTAAATTCTAATATCTAAAGGGTTTATCATTTATTTGTATACGACAAGGCAAGTAATAGAAGAATCGAAATTTTACTTCCCTTTTTCTCAAAATAGCACGTGAAACTGAAAGAATATACTGGTAGATTAAAAATCAAGCAGCAGTAAGTAAAAATGTGAAAGACAGTAGAAACTTAAATTATGGGCCTGGATAAAAAGTGTTTCAAGGGCAGGTGGTTTTCTTGTTTGTTTCGTTGGTATTGTTGTTGTTGTTTTGAGATGGAGTCTCACCCTGTCACCCAGGCTGGAGTGCAATGGTGCGATCTTGGCTCACTGCAACCTCCACCTCTTGGGTTCAATCAATTCTCCTGCCTCAGCCTTCCAAGTAGTCAGGATTACAGGCATGTGTGCACCACCACGCCCGGCTACTTTTTGTATTTTTTAGTAAAGTCGGGGCTTCACCATGTTGGCCAGGCTGGTCTCAAACTTCTGACCTCAAGAGATCCACCTGCCTTGGCGTCCCAAAGTGTTGGGATTATAGGCGTGAGTCACCGTGTCCGACCAAGGGCAGATGTTACTTTGAGGCCTGGGCTTGAGAAACAAAAGCAAACATCCCCAAGCAAATAGTGGCCCAGATAAATAGCAACCCCTCTGAACATTCACTCAGGAAGTCTTATGTGATTGCTTACGTGCTTCTGATGCTTCTGTTTTAGATCAAACTTCTGCCATATTCTTTTGGTGATTAGTGGAGATAAATGCTTATCCTTAGGGGTTTGATTCAGTTCTACAAACACCCAAGAGTCTTTCTAAATCAATATTTCTCAATATTATTGGTGACTAAGTTTGGTAATACTGTCAAATTTTATTTGGTGGGAAGGTAGCTTCCTGCTATAGTCCATTTTAGCATACATTTTTTGGAAGGACAATTTCTAATTTCATTTTATCCTATTTGATTCCTATAGAAAAATTTGAGAGACATTTGAGAGGAACTAATCAAACTTATCAAAGTTTTGAAAATAGGACTCATGAGAAAAGGTTGAGAAGATGGGCTTAGTTTAAGTGAGAATATGCTCCAAATGTTCATTAGTGACCCATGGCATGCAGACCTCGGTGGGGATGCAGGAGGTATAGGAAGGGATTGGCTGTAATTCTCCATTTTCACTTACTAAGCACAGAATAATAGCATTATGTATGAACAGAAATGACAGCCATAAAAAATTGCTGTCTTGTGAGGAAAGTTGTTTCTGTCATTGGAAACACCTAGTTGTCTCCTGGGCCCCTGGATGGGTTTGGGATGAGCCCATGTAACCCTCCAGCGGCTTGAAGGTGGCAACTGACATGAGATTGTGTGGCCCCAGAATTGTAAGTTGTTTTGGCAGCAAAGAGGAATCAGGGGACACAGGGGAAGGAGCCAGATGGGATGAGGTGGGATTCCCAGTTAATAGGATGGTGGAGACACTTTGAGGAACAGAAATGCCTATCATAAAATGTTAAGATTTTGTTGTTGTTATTTTCAAAATACTAAGCTGCCTTCTTCATCTATTGTTATGTAATGGATTGTTCCAAATACAGCAGCATAAAATGACAAACATTTATTACCTCATGTAGTATCTGCAGGTTAGGGGTCCAGGAGTGGCTTGGCTGAGTGCTTCTGGCTTGGGCTGTCTCATGAAATTGCAGTCAAGCTATCTGCAGGGAGGGCAGACTCATCTGAAAGTGTGACTGGGGCTGGAGGAGCTGCTTCCAAGATAGTGCACATGTGGCTGTTGTTAAAAGACCTTAGTACTTCCTCCCAAAGACCTCACCCTAGAAAGTTTGAGCACACTCCAGACATGGTAACTGGCATCTCACAGAGCAAGCAACCTGAGAGTTGGAGCAAGGCCCAGCCTCTGACCTAGATTTGGGAGTCCCAGGCCATTACTTCAGCTGGATTCTCTTAGTCACGCAGCCCAACACTAACTCATTATTGGAGGAACCTAAATAAGAGTTTGAATTCCCAAGGGCAGGAATCCCTGGAGACCGTCTTAGTCTGGGACATGACATCAGCCTTTCATCTCCCCATGCTTCAACTGCAGCGCTTTCCTACAGATGCCTTAATTGTTTCTGAGTTGGGGGTGGAAAATTTTTAAAAAGGGACTCTATTCCACCATCCACATTAAAGAAGAATGACAAACTACAAGAAGAGAGAAAAGATCGATAAAGCTGGTTATGATTAATTAAGCATACATTAGAAGCTGAAACCAGGTGCACCATCCAAAGTGGACAATCTCAGAAATGTTGGAAAGTTTTCTATCATTCTTCAAATGTTAATGTCTTAGTTGTCCACAAATTACCATAAATATAGCTGCTGAAACAATACCCATTTGTTATCTCATAATTCTGTCATCGAGTTTGGACAAGAGACTAGGCTCAAAATCAAGAGGTCAGTAGGGCTGCGTTCCTCACTGGAGGCCCTGGGGCAGCTTCTCCTTCCATTTCATTCAGGAGTTTTGGTCAAATTCAGCTCCTTATCATTGTAGGGCTGAAGCCCCCACTTCCTTCCTGTCCCTGGTCTCTGCTCCTGGAGGAGATCCTCATTTCTTTTCATCCTTTCTGTGAGTTCCTGTCTCTGGCCATCACGCATTAAGTCCCTAATACTCAGAACCAGCAAAAGTGCATTGAGTCTTTTTACTGCTTCAAATCTCTCCTACTTCTGTGTTACTTCTGGCCAGGGAAAGTTCTCTGCTTTTAAGGGCTTCTGCGATTATATTGGACCCCCCTGGGTAATCCAGGATAGTTTCTTTCTCTCTCTCTCTCTCTCTCTCTTTCTTTCTTTTCTTTCTTTCTTTTTTTCTTTCTTTCTTTCTTTCTCTTTCTTTCTTTCTTTCTTTCTCTCTCTCTCTCTCTCTCTCTTTCTTTCTTTCTTTCTTTCTTTCTTTCTTTCTTTCTTTCTTTCTTTCTTTCTTTCTTTCTTTCTCTTTTTGAGATGGAGTCTCACTTTGTTACCCAGGCTGGAGTGCAGTGGCACAATCTTGGATCACTGCAGCCTCTGCCTCTGTGGCTCAAGAGATCCTCTGACCTCAGCATCCCGAGTACCTGGGAGTTCAAGCATGTGCCATCATGCCCAGGTAGTTTTGTTTTTAATTTTTTTGAAGAGATGGAGGATTAGAAGCATGAGCCACTGTGCCTGACCTACCTATTAATACGTTTCTAATAATAATGATGAAATATCAATTATACCTTCAAAGTCCCTTTGCCATGAAAGAAGCATATCCCAGGTCCTGGGGTTAGGTGTGGACATCTTTGGGAGGTCATTCCTCCTACCACGAGGCTCAGATCTTCTTAACAATTGACTGCACCTGGAAAGGTAGCTGATTAGGCCATGGCAGAAGAAGGAGGTGATGGGAAGTAGTGCCAAAAAGCTGAAAGGAAAGGAGGGCAGGAAAGGTTCCTGGAGCAGCTGGCAAACAAGGCCAGCCAAGCTCTCCATGGTTGTAAGCGTGATCCACTCACCTGTAGCACAGGTACCACTGCTGGAAGCACAGTCATTTGTGGGATGGAGCCTTGGATGTGGGCAGAAAGGGGAGTTTTTGATTTTGTTATTTGACTTGCTCAATTCAAATTGTGGACATTGCCCCCTCTTTGAATCCCATATATGTCTGCACATGCCCATTCACACCTGCTGTGAAATCCATTTGCCACATTTTAGTGCTCAGCAAGTTTATAGTGGAGTGATAAATGCTAGAAGCAGAGAGTTACAATGTAAATTCACAACACCTCTAACTACACTGTAAGTGTTATTATGACCAACAGGGTTGAGATAAGAATACATTTTTCTTTCAACAATATGGAGAATACTTTACATTTATTTTCCTGTAAGTTTGCTGTATTCTTTTGCATGGTTATTTTTGTGTGTGTCCAGAAGGTTTTCCTCACGTTTGGCTGTAATTTTCATATTTGCTGGATCATTCTTTTGAGAGTAGCGTGGGCTGAAGGCCAATGTCAAAGACCACTAGGAAAGTTCAGCTCTATCAGCATAGGTCTCTAATTTTCTAATCTCTTCTTATCCTCTGGACAGAATTCTTTAAATTCTTTATTTTCCTTCCTTGGCTAAAGCTAAGCTTGAAGAACCAATCTTAATTCTTAATTTTGCTATGAATTCCTGTGAAGGCTTTGATTGGCCTAATTCTTCCTTTAGATAATGTTTCCTTGATTTTTTCTAACTTTCCAAATTGAGGGGTTGGTGGATATTTGTCGGTGGGTTGCCTGTCCAAAGAGTAATTCACAATTCATATAAAATTGATATGTTCCAAACTCTCAAACACAATGTTCCATAAGTGAATATGTATCTTTCTAGGTCTGTGCATATATGCATAGCTAATTCCACTATTTTAAATTTAATTGATAGAACATGTTACCTTAAAAAGATTTCATATTTTTCTTTTTTAATGGTGTTGGCATGACTCGTTAATTCTATCAAAACAATTAAAAGTCATCATGAATATATTAGACTCCATGGTTAAATTTTAGTCATATTCTCAGATGTTTAAATGTTTTCTAAAAAATCCTCCTTGTTTTACTTTTCAGGCAAAAAATGTTCTTCAGGAAAAGTATATAAATTTTAGTACAGTATTATAATAAAAACTTTTTCATATGCAGATCCAGTTTAACGTTTTTGCATTTAAAAGGATTAACACTTTCCTCATTCTTTTTTAGTTGGTGCTCAGATAAATATGTGTATTTACAAACATATCAAATATTCTTTGCAGGTGTGTTACCAACACCTGCTATTTATGATAGCCTAAGAAACCCTATTTACCAACTTTGGAATACACATCTCAGAAGAGCATAGTGATACATTTGGAGTACTGGGTTCTGGAGATAACCTTCTTAAACTCCCCTAAAGAGCAACCAAACTCATCACTCTGAGCAAGAAGGAAGAGCGAGGCAAACACCCTATTGTGCATAGTGTTAGCACAAATAAACAACTGGCACGATCATCAAAACTCTAGTGCCCAGCAACACATCTGAAATGGCCAGTTATCAATTTCCTGGGTAATATGCCCATTACATAGCAAAAGGACACAAAAAACAGCTGGAAACATCAGCACAAAGCTTAACTCCTGGCACCAGAATATCCGTCTCCAGCCGGGCCTGCCCACAGCAATGCCAGCTGCCTGGCAATCATTAAAGGAACATGGTAGCTAGGAAAATCAGAGCTTCTCTTAACTCTCTTGGAGAGGCTGTAGCAGAATTGAAGCTACTAGGGAAACCCCAGAGCATGGCAACCCCACAGTCAGGAGCAAACCCCACGATTCTCCATGTCATGTGCATTTAGATGCAGGAGAAAATCAGAAAGAAACAACTCGAATTTACTAATAATGTTTGTAGGTGTAATCATGTTCTTGGGAAATCAAAGAAGTCTATCTAATCTCCCCGGTAGATCTATTCATCTCTGTTACCAACATGAGTGATTTGTTCATCTATTCTCAGAAATTTCTGTGAATAAACTAGTTTAGTAACATAGGCATTTATGAAGCCTTTTCATTAATATGAAAATTCATCCCTAAAACAAGAAACAAAGACGTCAATTGGGAGACAGTATTGTTTCAAGCACTCTGGAGTAGGCAGAATGACTCCCCAAACTCGCCCACACCCTCATCCCTTACACCTGTGAATGTGTTACATTACAAGCAAAAGGGACTTAGCGCATGTGATTCAGGGTATGGACCTTCACATAGGAAGATTATGTTGGATTATTCAAGGTAAATCAATCTAGTCACATGAACTTTTAAAAGCAGAGAACTTTCTCCGGCTGGAGACAGAGGAGATAGGGGAGAAGGAAAAGTCAGACTGGAAGGTTAGGAGGGACCTTGCCATGTTGTTGCCAGTTTGAAGGGGAGGCCAGGTGATACATGGGGCTGGTCCCTAGGGACAGACGGCAGCCCACTGGCCAGCCAGCAAGAAAAGGGGGATCTCTGCTCTGCAACTCCAAGCAGCTAAATTCAGTCAGCAACCTGAATGAGCTTGGAAGTGGGCGCTCCCCCAAGCCTCTAGCTAAGAGCCCAGGCTGGACAATATCTAGTGAGACCCTGAGCAGAGAAATCAGTCAAGCCCCTGGACATCTGAGCTACAGAACAGTGAGGCAATAAATAGGTGTTGTTTTTAGCAGCTACATTTGTGGTAAATTTTTATGGCAGCAATTGAAAACTAATAGAAGTAGTTTTGATCCTATTTTGACATTGTCTTATAAATATACTCTTCCTATGTGCATTAGGATTTCAGCTCATTATCGGGGAAGGCAAGTGAATCTGACTGCAAACGATCCAGATCCCAGGTTTTAGGGACAGAAACATCCCCCCGGTGCCTGATGAGTTTCTGCCAGCTCTAGCTAGACATCACGTCCTGTGGGCGTCCCAGCAGTCACGGGAAAGACAACAGTGAAGATTCACGACACATGAGGAACCTCAATAGTAATATTTAAAGGATGTTGGAAAGACTTATCGCACCCCTTCTGAAGTATCCCCCATTACTCTTTCTGCCATTCCTTTAGGGTATTTATGGGATGGTTCCACTGATCAGAGAGTTTTTTGCTTGCTTAATGCAAATTTTCTGGTAGGAAAGCAGGGATTTTCTTTTACATTTTCATACATTTAATCAGCTTCTTTCCTCCAAATATCTAGGATAGTTATCTTCAAGGAAGTAAGGGGATTTCTCTGAGCCTGGAAAGAGATTGTAATGGTTAATATTGAGTGTCAGCTTGATCGGATTGAAGGATGCAAAGTTTTGTTCTTGGATGCGTCTGTGAGGGTGTTGCCAAAGGAGATGAACATTTGAGTCAGTGGATTGGGAGAGGCAGACTCACCCTCAACCTGGATGGGCATCATCTAATCAGCTGCCAGTCTGCTAGAAAAAACGCAGGCAGAAGAAGGTGGAATGAGCAGACTTGCTGAGTCTTCCAACCTTCGTCTTTCTCCTGTGCTGGATGCTTCCTGCCCTTGCACAACAGACTCCAAGTTCTTCAGCTTTTGGACTCTTGAACTTGCACTAGTGGTTTGCCAGGGACTCTCGGGCCTTCAGCCACAGACTGAAGGCTGCACTGTTGGCTTCCCTGCTTTTGAGGTTTTGGGACTTGACTAGCTTCCTTGCTCCTCAGCTTGCCTATTGGGAGACTTCATCTTTGATTATGTGACTCACTTCTTCAAATAAATTCCCTTTGATGTATACATACATCCTATTAGTTCTATCCCTCTAAAGAGCCCTAACTAATACAGATTTTGGTACCAGGAATGGTTCTAGAGGAACATATTTTCAGGATAGATTTCTTTAGTTGGTTTTGAGGTTTCTGGAGTTGGCTACTGAATTTGATTAGACCCAAAAACGCTAAGGTATCTACTTCAAATAGTATGGAGAACACTGATAGTCCTAGGCGTGAACTGCTTAGAGAGTTATGCAAAATAAATGCATTTGATACTCTCTATTCACTGCTCTTGAGAGGCAAGGAGTTTAGTGACTCTATACATAATACCTTTGACCATACCTGGAGAACCAAGAAATATGATGAAGTTGGCTGGTTGCTCCTAAATTTGCTGGACAAAGGGATGAAAGAAAAGGATGAGCTCAGGGATTCTAACTCCTGGCAAATTCTGAGTCTCAAGTCTTCTAAGGTTGCACTGAGTGAGAGTCTTATCCCCTATAGACAAAGGGGTGAAATTGCAGAAAATTGTACACAAACTCTTATCCCATAAGTGACTGACCTGCAACAAAAGTGCATGCTCAGTTTTGCCAGATGTCTACTGTTAAAGTAAGGGCATTGGTTGAAAAAGAATGGGACCCTATAACTTGGAATGGGGATGTGTGGGAAGACCCTGATGAAGCTGGGGACACTGAGCTCTTAAACTCTGATGAGTCTTTTTTTGCCAGAGGATGCAGCCTCCCTACCTCAGTAGTGGTAACAACCCCTCCTTGACCCAGACCCAGGCTGCCATCAGCCTTTCCATCTTTGTCTGAGGAGGTTAACCCTGCACTGCCCGAAGCAACAGTGGGGGCATCCCCTGAGGCAGTTGCCAGGCAAGATACTGTTGATTCTCCTCAAGACCCACCCCCAACACCCTTATTTGCTTCTAGACCTGTAACGAGACTAAAGTCCCAGCAGGCCCCTAGATGTGAGATTCAGAGTGTGACCCATGAGGAGGCGTGCTACACTCCAAAAGAACCGCTTGAGTTTTCTAAATTATATAAGCAGGAATCTGGAGAACAGGCATGGGAATGGATATTAAGGGTGTGGGATAATGGTGGAAGGAATATGAAGTTGGATCAGGCTGAATTGATTGATATGGGCCCACTAAGCAGGGATCCTGCATTTAATGTTGCAGCTCAGGGAGTTTTAAAAAAGGTTCTAATAGTTTATTCACTAAGCAGGGATCCTGCATTTAATGTTGCAGCTCAGGGAGTTTTAAAAAAGGTTCTAATAGTTTATTTGCTTGGTTAGCTGAAATATGGATCAAAGATGGCCCACTGTGAGCAAGCTGGAAACACCTGATCCCCCTTGGTTTAATGTAAAGGAAGGGATCCAAAGGCTTAGGGAAATTGGAATTCTAGAAAGGATTAGTCATTTTAGACCTACTCATACCAGCCGGGAGGGACTGGAGTCATACTCTTCACCAATACCTTGTGATATAGATTTGTGAGGGGAGCACCTGCATCTCTGAAGAGGTCTGTGATTGCTCTTCTCTGTGTGCCAGATCTTACAGTGTGAACAGCAGTCACTCAATTAGAAAATTTAAATGCAATAGGAATAATTGGATCTCGAGGTGGCAGGGGCCAAGTGGCTGCACTCAACCTTCAGAGGCAAGGAGGGCGTAGTTACAGTAATGGACAGCAGAGGCATAGCAGCAATCAGAATAGTCTAACTCACGTAGAGCTCCAGCATTGGCTAATTAATCATGGTGTTCCTAGAAGTTAAATTGATAGGAAGCCCACCGCTTTCTTACTTAATTCATATAAGCAGAAAACTTCCAGGTGGAGTGGACAAAACACTAACATGAATTATAAAAATAGAGAATCATGGCCCCTTAATCAATTTCCAGACTTGAGCCAGTTTATAAACCAGAACCCTTTGAACGAAGGGGAGGTGGGGTCCCCTCGAGGAAGGACCCCTCTACACTACCAACAATTTATACTGTCAATCTTTCTCCCATCCTTCCCCCAGGAGACCTCCAGTCTTTTACCAGGGTAACTGTGCAATAGGGCAAGAAGGGTGATGAGACCTTTCTGGGACTTCTGGACATGGCTCCTTGCTGACATTGATTCCAGGGGACCCAAAATGTCATTGTGGTCCTCCAGTTAAAGTAGAGGCTTATGAAGGTCAAGTACTTGATGGAGTTTTAGCTCAAGCCTGACTTACAGTGGATCCAGCGGGTTCTTGGACTCTCCTGTGGACTTTTCCCCACTGCCAGAACGCATGATTGGCATAGGCATACTTAGCAGCTGGCAGAATCCCCACGTTGGCTCTTTGACCAGTAGGGTGAGGGCTATTATGGAAACCATTACATCTGCCTCTGCCTAGAAAAATAGTAAATCAAAAACAATATCACATCCCTGGAGGGGTTGCAGAGATTAGTGCCACCATCAAGAACTTGAAAGAGGCAGAAGTGGTGATTCCCACCACATCCCCATGCAACTCTCCCATTTGGCCTGTGCAGAAGACAGATGGGTCTTGGAGAATGACAGTGGATTACTGTAAGCTTAACCAAGTGGTGACTCCAGTTGCAGCTGCTGCACCAGATGTGGTTTCATTGCCTGAGCAAATTAACCATCTCCTGGTACCTGGTATGCAGCCATTGATTTGGCAAATGCCTTCTCCTCCATTCCTGGCCATAAGGCCCACCAGAAGCAATTTGCCTTCAACTGGAAAAGCCAGCAATGTACCTTTACTGTCCTACCTCACGGGTATATCAACCCTCCAGCTTTGTGCCATAATCTTGTTTGGAGAGAACTTGATCGCTTTTCCCTTCCACAAGATATCACATTTGTCAATTACATAGATGATATTATGCTGACTGGACCCAGTGAACGTGATGTAGCAAACACACTGATCTGATTGGTGAGACATTTGCATGCCACAGGATAAGAAATAAATCCGATTAAAATTCAGAGACCTCTACCTCAGTGAAATTTCTAGGCGTCCAGTGGTATGAAGCCTGTCGAGATATTCCTTCTAAGCTGAAGGTTAAGTTTTTGCATTTGGCCCCTCCTACAACCAAAAAAGAGGCACAATGCTTAGTGGACCTACTTGGATTTTGGAGGCAACATATTTCTCATTTGAGTGTGCTACTCCGGCCCATTTATCAAATGACCTGAAAGGCTGCCAGGTTTTGGTGGGGTCCAGAACAGGAGAAGGCTCTGCAACAGGTCCAGGATCCTGTGCAAGCTGCTCTGCCACATGGGCCAAAGAACCCAGCAGATCCAATGGTGCTTGAGGTTTCAGTGGCCGACAGCGATGCTGCTTGGAGCCTCTGGCAGGTCCCCATAGATGAATCACAGAGGAGACCTCTAGGATTTTGGAACAAGACTCTGCCATATTTTGCAGATAACTACTGTTTTTGAGAGACAGCTCTTGGCCTCTTACTGGGCTCTGGTGGAAACTGAATGTTTGACTATAGGTCATCAAGTCACCATGTGTCCTTAAATGTCTGTCACAAACTGAGTGCTTGCTTTCTGTCCCATCTAGCCAAAAAGTGGGTCAGTGGGTCATGCACAGCAGCGTTCCGTCATCAAGTGGAAGTGGTATATATGTGATCGGGCTTGAGCAAGTCCTGAAGGCACAAGTAAGTTACATGAGGAAGTGGCTCAAATGCCCACAGTCCCCACTCCTCCCACCCTGCCTTCTCTCCCCCCGCCTGCACCAGTGGTTTCATGGAGAGTTTCCTATGATCAGTTGACAGAGGAGAAGACTTGGGCCTGGTTCACAGATGGTTCTGCACGATATGCAGGCACCACCCAAAAATGGACAGGTGCAGCACTCCAGCCCCTTTCTAGGATATCCCTGAAGGATAGTGGCAAAGGAAATCTTCCCCGTAGGCATAACTTTGAGCACTGCAGCTGGTTGTGCACTTTGCTTGGAAGAAGAAATGGCCAGATGTGAAATTATACACTGACTCATGCATGCGCTATAGCCAATGGTTTGGCTGGATGGTCAGGGACTTGGAAGACACATGACTGGAAAATTAATGACAAAGAAACTTGGGGAAGGGGTATGTGGAGAGAACTCTCTGAGTGGTCAAAAACTGTGAAGATATTTGTATCTCATGTGAATGCTCACCAAAGAGTGACCTCAGCAGAGGAGGATTTTAATAATCAAATGGACCAGATGACTCGTTCTGTGAACGCCACTCAGACTCTTTTTCCAGCCACCCCAGTCATCGCCCAATGGACCCGTGAACAAAGTGGCCGTGGTGGCAGGGATGGAGGTTATGCATTAGCTCAGCAACATGGACTTCCCCTCACCAAGGCTGACCTGGCTGGGCCACTGCTGAGTGCCCAATTTGCCAGCAGCAGAGACCAACACTAAGCCCTTTATATGGCACCATTACTCTGGGTGATCAGCCAGCTACTTGGTGGCAGGTTGATTATACTGGACCTCTTCCATCATGGAAAGGGCAGTGGTTTCTCCTCACCAGAATAAATATTTCCTCTGGATATGGGTTTGCCTACCCTACACGCAATGCTTCTGCTCAGACTACCATACATAACTCATGAAATGCCTTATCCACCATCTACACAGCATTGCCTCTGACCAAGACACTCACTTCATGGCTGAAAAAGTGTGGCAGTGTGCTCACGCTTATGAAATGTACTGATCTTACCATGTTTCCCATCATCCAGAAGCAGCTGGATTGATAGAATGGTGGAATGGCCTTTTGAAGTCACAATTACAATGCCAGCTAGGTGACAATACTTTGCAGGTCTGGGGCAAAGTTCTCCAGAAGACTGTGTATACTCTGAATCAGCCTCCAATATATGATACTGTTTCCCCAGTGCCAGGATTCATGGGTCCAGGAATCAAGGGGTGGAAGTGGAAGTGGCACCACTCACCGTCACCCCTAGTGACCCGCTAGCAAAATTTTTGCTTCCTGTTACCATGACATTATGTTCTACTGGCCTAGAGGTTTCAGTTTCATAGGGAGGAACGCTGCCACCAGGAGACACAACAATGATCCCATTAAACTGGAAGTTAAGATTGCCACCTGGATACTTTGGGCTCCTCCTGCCTCTAAGTTAACAGGCTAAGAAGGGAGTTACTGTGTTGGCCGGGGTCATTGACCTGGATTTTCAAGATGAAATCAGTCCACTACTCCACAATGGAGATAAGAAAGAGAATGTGTGGAATACAGGAGATCCTTTAGGGCGTCTCTTACTATCACTATGCCCTCTGATTAAGGTCAATGAGAAACTACAACAACACAATCCAGGCAGGACTACAAATGGCCCAGACCCTTCAGGAATGAAGGTTTGGGTCACTCCACCAGGAAGAAAAACCACGACCTGCTGAGGTGCTTGCTGAGGGCAAAGGGAATACAGAATGGGTAGGAGAAGAAGGTTGCCATCAATACCAGCTACAACCATGTGACCAGTTGCAGAGATGAGGACTGCAATTGTCATGAGTATTTCCTCCTTACTTTCTTAAAAATATGTTTGCGTGTGTATACACTTGTAATAAGAAAATATTTTCATTTTATGTCCCCTCGTTTTCCTTTATTATGTGACATAAGATTTATTGCCTTCATATCAGCATTTCAGTGTTGTTAACTCTATGTAATAGCGTTTAGGTTAAGGATTAGTGCACTTCTGGTTGTGGGAAGGATAGCTGTATCATGTTAGGTGTAATTATGACCTTATCACAGTCTTTATTTGGAGATTATGTAAGATTTTGGGAGATGTTTATGAGTTCAGATTTGAAAAGGGGTGGACTTGTGATGGTTAGTATTAAGGGTCAACTTGATTGGATTGAAGGATGCAAAGTTTTGTTCCTGCGTGTGTCTGTGAGGGTGTTGCCAAAGGAAATTAACATTTGAGTTGGTGGACTGGGAGAGACAGACTCACCCTCCATCTGGGTGGGCCCCATCTAATCAGCTGCCAGCATGGCTAGAATAAAGCAGGTGGAAGAAGGTCGAATAGGCAGACATGCTGAATCCTCCGGCCTTCTTCTTTCTCCCTTGCTGGATGCTTCCTGCCCTTGCACATCAGACTCCAAGTTCTTCTGCTTTTGGACCCTTAGACTTATACAAGTGATTTGCCAGGGGCTCTAGAGCCTTCAGCCACAGACTGAAGGCTGCACTGTCAGTTTCCCCACTTTTGAGGTTTTGTGTTCCTTGCTCCTCAACTTTGCCTATTCTGGAACTTCACCTTGTGATCATGTGAGTCAATTCTCCTAATAAACTGCATCTATCCTATTAGTTCTGTCCCTCTAAAGAATCCTGACTAATACAAAGACTTAGAGGAAAGTTAAGTGAAAACATGAGGTGCTTTGGGAAAAGCAAAGGCTCGTGGAGTTAATACAGACCCTTGGGGAACTCCAAATCAACCTGAAAGCCAATGGATATCTGAGTAGGAAAAAACAGGAAACAAGAGACAAAAGAAAGTACCGAAAAAAGACAAAAGCCAGCACGCACTCTTCGTAAAATCTTACTTAGGGTGACCCATCCTCTGGGTTAGGGCCAAAGACCCCAGTGCATTTGGATACCTGCAACCCTTCTCCTAATGGTGTTTGTCAGTGAACACAAGGGTTGCATAGGGTTATCAAGGAAACCAGTTATACTGAAATTAAATTTTCACAATATTAAAAGGATGTGTAGCATCATAATGTTTTTCTTTATTAGCATTTTAAATAAATATAACTAGTTGCAGATCAAATATTCATACCAAAATATCAAAGTAGTGATGAGCTTAAATTGTATTTCAAGTTATCTGCAACACCTGTAAAATGGTATGAAAATATCTGTGATTTCTATCAGTGACAAAGTCGCAGTATTGCTCTGCTGCTATTGTTTGCAGTCTGTATTCATCATTGAAAAAAGATTCTTTTTTTACTTGGAGGTTAGTGCAGAATTAAGATGCAATTTTTTCCCCAGCCAACCATGCACTCCCCTGAATTCATCCCACGGAACAAACTTCTCCAAGGGGACTCCAGGTAGATCCATAGACCCAGATGAGGAAATCTTGCTCTAGGGGACCTTGGGCATCTGAATATCACTTTTACAATCACTTTTACAAGTTACAATGCCATGTAGACATTATGAGTAAAACATACTGACATTTTTGAAAAATCATAATGAAAAAGTAATTTAGAAATACAGGATTTAAAAAATGAGAAATTTTGAATTCTCCTAAATCACAAGAATAGGTAATTTCTGAGAATATTTTCTATTAAATTATGAATTTTATTTTCATCTAAAGAGTGTTCCATATTTAAGAAAAACACAAAATATGTGGAGGGGGAAAGACACATTTAATTATAGTTTTGTGCCTTATTATTAAGGGGGCGGATGAAGCTATTTTGCGAAGTCTTAGGTGAAACTCATCCATTCAAGTCAAAGAATGTGTACAAGGAATACTTCCTTAGAATTACCGTTGTATGGAAATTAATGCTTTTATGGTGCTGATAGCCTGATAAAACCTAGGATGAGATTTCCTACTTTCTGACTTCCAAATTAGGATCTGATTCATGGGAACTGGGCCTTCCCCAAAGAATTACAGTTAAATGAATATCCCTAAAAAGGTGAGCACATTTTCCTGCCCATTCAAAATGTAAAATACCTAAGTTATCTAAGCATGAGCAACACATATTTAAGTGGCCCCAGTGAGTTTTTACCCCTGTGGATAATTATGAAACAACCAGGAAGTAATCAAAAATTTCTGCGTCATGAGAAATGTATTCTAGCTCAGACTCCAGAGCGTCATGAGAAATGTATTCTAGCTCAGACTCCAGAGCAGCTGAATGACCTCCCTTCAAAGTCAGGCAGGAGGGAGACATTGTGAGGTGTCCACTGGGTCTGAACTGTCAAATTGTCAGGGTTAGGGGAACGTTCGTTCCCAGATTTTATTCAGACTTGGAGATCTGTACAGAAGCAAAGAGAAACAGGCATGATTACCATTTAAACTGTTGAAGATGTAACAACTGACAATTATATAAGAGAAATTTCGGACAGAAGCGGATAATTCTCTGTGGCTAGCGGGTCACTAGGAGCAGAAAGTGGCAGATATGAGGATCAACAAAATGTGCAGAAACAGGTGCTTCCTCCCAATAAGACCGGTGAAGACCGCTTCGTTCCCTCTAGTTATTGGAGTGAGAAGAGGCTCCACCAGCTGCATTACAACCAAGTCTGCCTATTGCTTTTAGGTGCTTTTAGGTGACTTTATGCTTAGGTTAATGGTTTAGTCAACTGCATCTTGTCCGTTCACAGCTTTTCCATTGCCTATAGAATTCAATTGAAAACCGTTATTTGGTTGTTTTTGTAGCCATCTGTTGTTTCTGAGTGCCCAGGCACCTTCCTCCCATCTTCTCATAAGAGAACCCCTTTTTGGGGGGATAATTCCCTTCTTCTCTTCATGAGGTCCTGATGAGGCTGCCAATCCAAGTACCCAGATGCCCCGGCCACAGGTGGGAGAGTGAGTCTGTTACATGAGTGTGGGGTGATGTGGGGTCCATCCCCACGAACATCATCGTTATCTCAGGATGGACACAGCATCTGTTAGGTCTATCAGAGTCCTCATCTGGGAAAACAGGAGACAGAAGCACTGCACTGCGTTTACTCTGGGATGACACAAGTCCAGAGTGGTATAACCCCCACCCCGCCCCACTGTCTTCCTCTCCATCGAGCAAGCCATTGGCCATTGGAGGAAATACTGACTGCTCCAGTGGAAGAAAGAAGAGGATGATGGATGGAGAGAGGAAGGATGGACACAGAAAAGACAGGGCAGGAGAGGGAGTAAGAGAGGGGAGAAAGTAGAAACAAAGGGAAGGAAAGTGGATAACCACAGGAAACTAACATTGGTCCAATCCTCGGAGCTCCTGAGGCCACTTCCACTGCTAACTTTGAAGGATCCAGGTCAATAGGTGTCCCTTTTAGTTTAAGCTGTTTTTTGTACTCTGTGTCTTCTCCATGTCCAAGGGGACCTAACTAGATTCATTCACAAGTCTCTTTGCAGTTCACGGCGGCCTGTGACTGGATCTGGTGATTACGATGTTGACACAAGTGGGGCCTGGCTGTGCCCTCTTCCATCTCCCCCATGGTCCCATCTCCCCCACAGTATCCCCTGATTCTTTTCTCTTTCTGAGCAGCTGGAATGAAACACCTTCAGGAAGGCCTTGGAAGCTAGGCGTCCAGGAGACAGTGGGGTCTCTGAATGACTACAGCCAAAAGGAAAGCCCCACTGACTGTGCAGCTGACACTGTGTCAGCTATCTCAAAGTTTGGCCATTTTTTAATAGCAGTAAGTAGTTCTGTGACTAATATATTGGGTTTCTGTCACGTGAAACAAATCCTGACAACAAAGAGATTGTTAAGAACATTTTGATACGAAGAATGGTGTATGTGCATTGACAAAAATGATTTGGGAGCACATTACTCACTACTCAGAAAGCAGCTCCTCCACAGAGCAGAAGGCTTGCCCCTCTGGGTAGGGCAGGTGCAACAAAAGAGGCCAGCATGTCTGATATCCTCGCTTCTGCCTGACACCACATCCCAGCTCATCCACAGGTGAAGAAAAAAAAGGTGAATCTAGTCGTTCCCTCTTCAAATTGCCCAACTTTGCTGCTGGAGAAACTCCATTCACTGGGGTACCGTACTTAGTTTAGACTGTCATTTTCTAGATTGCCAGGGTAACCTGACAGTGTTCCCATAAGGTTCAAATTTTATTTAATTTCTAAAATAAAATACGTTCCGTCTAGCTGAGCAGGAAGTCAAGTCTGTCCTCGGGAGCTTCCTCGTGGAAAATCTCCAAGGGACTCAATGTGATGAATGCTGGTCCCTGAGCCACATGCTCCCTGCCTGCCAGGAGGGCGGGAGCCCAGATTCTCTCTGCCTCCACCTCCGAGCCCTGACCTCCAGACAGCCCCGCCCTGGGCTTCGTCCATCCACCCCTGCTGGCTGCCCCAGCAGGCACCTATAGCAGCTGGTGAACCTGAGAATGAGGGCATCTGGAAGAAAGGCTGCCCCACCTCAACAATGTCCACAGCTTCTATCAGCTGGTCTGAGTATTCCGTAGTTTTGAAATAACAAGATGCCTGATAAAACAGATCCTGGACACATATTCACTGGGCAAACCAAGCATTCTACACACTTGCTACTTCAGTGGCGACCAAAAAGGAGGTGGTGGAGGCGGCTGCTGCTGTACAAGGGAGTACTGCATTGGCTGCTGTCAACACATTGATTGGCTGCCATCAAGAATGAGCATGGGCAGGTGCCAGTTAAGATTAAAGTGTCATTTGAACAACACAAGAGGCCCAACAGGACAATGCTCCACAGAGCTCTGTTATCTGTCTTTCGCTGAGACATTTCCTCCAAATATCTTGCACAGAGAGCAAAGTCGTTTCATTAGTTTCAAAAGTGCATTCTTAACAAGTGTGGTGTAGGGGCTGAGCACAGGGGTGCTAAATATTTAAAACAGAGTAAAAGCAGCCTTGTTGGGTTCCTTGTTTGTTGTTTTCTTTTAGCACACCTGGATCTTCTTCCTTTTCCTCCTTCTCCTCTTCTTTTTCCTATAGAAATGTATTATTTGTGTGATAATATCATAGGCTTTATTAAGAAGCAGTAAACAATCAAAAACTAACCAAATTGAAAATCATTTTAAGAAGCAGTAAACAATAAAAAACTAACCAAATCAAAAACCAAATCAAAATGAATGAAGTCTGGGTTACAACAAGCTTTGCCAAGGGCTTTACTACCTTCCAATGGAAACATGAGCCTCCCACACACACACTGCAAGGACCATCCTTACAAAAACAGAAACCAAGAAACTCAGTTTGATGAGGCTAGGAGTAATCTCCACTTTCAACAAATCATTTAGAATTAAAATAATTTTTTTATTACGGAAATCTGTCAAACATAAAAGTAGAAAAAACAATAACATCATAAGCCGCATGGATGCCTCTCCCAGTTTTAACAATTATCCAATCATTGCCAGTATCGTTTCAACTGTGTCCCCAGCTGGCTTCTCTCCCCTTTCTATAGCCTCGTTGTGAATTCCAGAGAATATCCATACATATTTCAGGCTGTATTGTATTTAGAATTATTATTTTTTAAAAATCAACCTAGGCTTTGCTTCATGAAACAAAGATGACCTAAACCAAGGTAAGAGGGCAGTTGACTCAGCAGCGCCCCCTGGAGAGCAGCATGCTGTTTTAGGCCAAGCTATTGAAAAGACCCCATATGTGCTTGCTGTTGCTCTTATCAAGAGGGAGTGTCTGTCTTCCCTCCTCTTGAATCTAGGCAGCCGTGTGAGTTGCTTTAACCAAAAAATACAGCAAGGATGTGCTGATTTTAGATCCCTAGGGGCTGGAAGCTTCCATTTCACTCTCAGGCTCTTAGAAGCCAGCCACCATAAAACATAAAATATTCATGCTGGCCCCTGCGTTATGAGAAGCCCTGCTGGGAGCATGGGGATGTCCCGTTGGAGCCCACGAAACCTCTGCCCTTCCTTCCTGCTTAGGTCTTTCCCAGCTATTCCTGAAGAGCCCAGGGAATCCACACAACAGTGAGAATAAGACATCATTGCTGTTAAATCACTAAATGTATGGTCTTAGGAAAATATTTTTTAAATAGCAGATTTACAAATGTTGTAAGAAATGTTAACATGACTCGGTCAAGATTCCACAAAGAAAGTGGAGATCAAAAGAAATGTAAATATACAAGGAGCGGAATGGACATAATCGTGCAACATGGCGCAGCCGCAACAGCACAGCCCCAGGTGTCACCTTGGCCGGTTCCGTCCTGGCCCCGCAGCTCGCCACTGCCAGGAGGATGGAAAGCTGATCTCAGTCTTCTCATCTGTAAAATGAAAATTATCCTGCACACCATGTAGGCCTGTCATAAGGATCGAATAAAATAATGAATAATAGACATTTCAAATGAGAAGAGTGGAATTGAACATAAAATGAAAGGAAAAGGGGAGATTAAGGTAGGAAATGGAAGGAGACAAAGCAGAGAAATGCAAATAATAAATATTACAAACTAAAAAGGTAATATCATTACAGAGGTAAAGAAAAATTAACCTAAGAAAAAAATTATGTAAACCTCTGAACAAATAAATTTGAAAATCTTGAAGAAATAACTGTTTTCTGATCATCAGTTTTGACCCAAGAAAAAAATAGAAATCCCAAACAGACAAACTAGAAGGTATCAAAAATACTTTCAAAGCACCACTTTCAACAAAGACACAAAAACAAATTATTTAACACTTTTTCCTTTTTATCATCCAAATAGCTGATACTTCTTGTGATAGTTTTAAAACACAAAGCATGAAATCAGTGGATATTGGCTACTATTTATTAACTCTGCTTTGAGATTATTTCTCTTCCTTGTTTTATTTCCTTAGTTTCATAATATTCATTTTAAATTCGATTTTGTTGTTTTATCTTAGAAGCGTGATCTCTTGCTTTATTGAGTTTATGTTCTCATAAAAATATCCTATAAAAAGATAAGAATTTATTATAGTTTGTGGAAATTTCTTCTGATCTTGAATTATTAGTTTCCCAGACTAGTTTTTACTTAAATGATGTATAATAGATTATGCACCTCTTTTACAATCTAGAAGAACAAAAACAGTTTGGAAAATGAGTGTAATGAGAGGAAATGTATGATGTGAACACATTTAAAATGTATGATAATTAAAATTATATTTTGCAGGCGTAAGAATAAACAGCTGATGACTTGAAAATTTTCTTTGCAATAGTCACTGTGTGTACCCATTCGCCTACCCATCAATCCTGCCATCCATCTGTCTGTCCATCCCTCTATAATCTATCTCTTCAATGTTTTATGTAGCATCTAAATACCATAGTGCCACAGTGCTACCTCATTTCCTTCTGGGAATCCCTTTCTCCCCGAACTCTCACGCCTGTGATATTTTATGAGTCTCTGTTAAGAGTAACTTTGACTTTTCCCTGGTAGATCTGAAATGGAAAGGAGGTTAGCTGTGGAGTTGCTCTGGGGAGCATAGAGCTCCCAGAGACCACCATGCAGAGCCATCCTGGAGGAGAGCAGAGCTGTGAGTTAGAGAATGAAAGAATCTTGATGTTTAGACTCTGAGTCTGCTCTGAGTCTGGGTGTGCCTGGAGCCAACCCTATCCCTTAGCCTTCCAATTGGACTGAGCAAAACAACTTGTTTTTTGAAAAAATTATGTATTTTTTTTTGTTTTTTTTACTTAAGGCAGTTTGAGTTACCTTGGTTTTAACTGCTATAGTTTTATTTTCCAAACTTACTTTGAAAAAAAAAATAGCTTTATTGAACATAATCTGCAAACCACTCACGTAAATTGTGTAATTCAGTGGCTTTTAGTCACATTCTTATGCATCTATCACAGCAATTGTAGAATATCTTCACTATACTGTATTCCTAAGGTATGGTCCTCCTCGTCTCCAGCCCTGAACCACTCCTATTCCCATCCCTAGGAAACCACTAGCCAACTTTCTGTTTCTATAGATTTGGAGACATACAGTATGTGGTTTCTTGTAGCATATATCAGTACTTCATTCCTTTTTTATTGCCAATTAATATTTTATTGTATGAATGTATCACATTTCATTTATGCATTCATCAGTTGATAGACATTTGAAGAATAGTGGAAAGACCCACAAATGAGAACTTAGCTAGTGCTCTGCTTCTTATATTTTATTTTTATGCTAAGCTGTGCCTCTGGTCCTCAAACTAACCAGGTCTACAGTGAACATCCATCATTTGGATGCAAAGTTCTTTCCTCGGCCCCTCTTTGACTGTCAAGGACAGAGGAGGTGTCAGAGACGATCTTATCAGCTTCTATGGAAGCAAATCTCCACCTTTTGAAGATTTAGACCCCAGAGTTCACAATTCTAAAATATTAATGATCAGTTTTGAGGACTATGCTGTTGGTGCTCTTTCTAAAAAGCAGACTCTGCTTAACTAGTAAGGGCCATGTGTCCATTTGGAAGACACCACCCATCCAAACCTAAACACAGTTTACTAATCAGGCAGTCTTAAATATTTTAATTCATTTATCAATTCTTATATTTTTTTCCATTCCCACTCTACCCTCAACACCTGGAATCGTTGACAGTTGTATGGGAAAATAATAATGCAAGATTACTAACATTTCACATTCACATCTCATTCACACCTCTACTGAGGTGTGAGCAATCATTCAAGCTTGACCACCAAATGCTGCAAAACACGTTAGGGGAGAGGTAGGTAAGGTGAACTGCTCCAAAGAGCCCTGCTCAACAGACAAAGGCAGTAATCGGAGAAGTTCACATGATAACCCTTATTCTCCTCCAGAATGCTCTGGTGGGTTACGATTTATTGAGGGAAAACACCCCTCGTGAGCTTCCTCTTGGTTTTAAACACAAGTTTCTCAAAACAGTGTAGGCATATTAACTGTTTGTCAATAAATACTTCTTAGGTATTTTGATCCCTTCTAACGCATATAGCATTTGTCTGCCTTTGGAGCTCGGATCTGTTGTTTGTCTGGCACAAGTCAGCTTCTGGGTAAGGCATGCACATTTTATGACACCTTATATAGACCAGTGAAATAAATACACGAGATGCAAAGCTCAAAGTAACATATTCCAGATCTGACATCTTACCATGGCTTTGAGCTTCAGGCACTGACAAATATTCCACACGTACTAACTCTCCCAGAGGAGGAAATATAATGATGTTTATGTTATGCAATATGTAAAATATTTATACCTTGACTTCAACGCAAACTGACTATCATTTAAATCAGGAGGTGCTGCTCACAATAAAGGCAAGTGACATTATCTGCACCACTCTTTATAGGCAAAGGAGAACTCAGTACAGCAAATGATCCTTTATGTACAGAATAAGATTCCACCAACGTCAGTGTTTTAAAGAATAACAGTTATGGGAAAGGTTTTCAATGTGCTTGCTTCTTCTAGAATTGTTAAATTACCAAGAAGGGCAAAATGTATGCCTTCCTGACTATTGCCCTTATCTTTAGAATGGGAAAATCTTTTCTTCTGACAAACCATTTTTTCATGAATAACCTCTTCAATAGCATTTAGTTATCATTATTAATAAATTGTTACAGTAATAAATTATATTTTCAACATTTTATTAAATGCAGTTCTCATGTACTTAAAATAAATTGCAAAGCCGGCTTTTTTCATGGTATTTAATATATATAGTATGACACAATGTGCTTTTAATATATTTAATGTTATATACTTTAAAATCTAAGTGTGTTGTACTTTTATGGAACTTACTTTATATTCCTTTCTATATGGAAAATGTATTACTTTTTAATATGGGTTCATTGTGCAGTGCCATTAGGAAATAGAGCACGGTTCTTAAAAGTGGTAACTTTCAGAATTTAAGTACATTAAGTGTTGGGGAGGGGGAGAAACTGCATTATGGTAACATCAAGCATCTAATTGAAACTGACAAAAGCAAGGGGAGAAATCTCACACTGACATTGTAATGGCATTCACATTTGCATTGACATCATAACAGTTCTAATGCAAGCACACGAGGCACTTCCACGGGCAAAAAAAGACTTCCCCTGACATTCCACCACTTTCACACTTTCTTTGGACATGCTATCACTGTCATTCAAGATAAAGATAAAAATATTATGAAAAACATCTTTAGTTCATGCTTATTAGATACTCTCCACAGCTGAAATATGGTGGTCGTTTTTAAGAGTTTCTTATTTTTAAGCCTCAAAAATACATTGGTCGACTCTCCAGGAAGAATGCATCACCAAATTCTCAATCACTTAAAATTGTTTTGTGAAAAAGAAATTGAAAATTGATTTTGCAGAATTTTTTTTTCCTTTGGCATAACTCCTTAGGGCCAAAAAAAAAAAAAAAATGGTGCTGCTTCCTTTGAAGCTGCGGTAAATCTTTCTGGTCAGAAGGTATGAAATGGTGAAATCAGATGTAGGTGAAAAGTGCCCAGATGAGGCAAATAATTTATTAATTTAAAGCAAACCACTGCATCTCATGATTATAATTACTAACCAAATTACTAACCAATCTCTGACCAAATAAGCTAGGGAACCACATTTCCAGGTTGAAATTCTGGATCTCAGTCTTCGCTCTCTAGCTAGCCTAGATGGATACAAGGCTCCACCCCTGGAGCCTGTCTTAGAATGCTGTCAGCAACCCTCCCCTACCAGTTGGGCGCCCCCTGCCAGGTCTGCCACATTCCCTACCTGCTGATCTCTGCCACTAGCCCCTGGTCTGTTCCCTGCTGGCTACTCCCTGGCTCCCCTGGTGCCCCATTTAGCTGCAGGACCAGACATTTCTCCAACACCAGAAAGTGGGTCTGACCTCCTAATATCTGTCCCTTTCCAGAATGTACCTCTCAATCTAGACCCTTGATCTCCTCTCCCATCTCACCTATCACAAATAGGTCACGAGGCTTTGTTTGGCCATCTCCTCTCAAATGACACAAACAGGGTCATCTAGGCCTGCATGACATTTTCATGTCAACAGGTCAGCTCCCTGTAGAGAAGGCGAATTTTTCTCTCACTTGTTGATTCTGTATCGATTCACAAGATATGTGTTGAGCACCAGCTCCAGGTCTGACTCTGCTGCCCAATTCATCAGCAAATAAAAAGGACCCACCCTCTGCGATCAAGGAGTCCAACCATGAGCAAGTAAACAACCCGTGAATCAATGATCTCCAATACTAATAACGCCAGGAAAATGACAGAATGGAGAAACGGGGTTAACTCAGAAAGAAGGACACTTTCTTCACTCATCAGGGAAGGTTCTTCTCAGGTCAAAGAGACATCAGGAGACTGAAGAAGACGTCAGGTGGGGATGCCTGAGGAAGTGGGAATCCAGTTTGCTTATGACAGGGGTGGCCAGGCAGGACTTTGGGGAGAGCTGATAAGACCTATTAGTCACACACGTCCCGGAGTGTGGAAGTCACCAAAGGATTTAAATAGCAAATCCTAGCCGGGGGTGGTGGCTCACGCCTGGAATCCCCAGCACTTTGGGAGGTCAAAGTGGGTGGATTACTTGAGGCCGGGAGTTCAAGACCAGCCTAGCCAACATGGCAAAACCCCATCTCTACTAAAAATACAAAAATTAGCCAGGTGTGGTGGTGGGCACCTGTAATTCCAGCAACTCGGGAGGCTGAGGCAGAAGAATTGCTTGAATCCAGGAGGCAGAGGTTGCAGTGAGCAGAGATCATGCCACTGCACTCCAGCTTGGGCGGCAGAGTGAAACACTGTCTCAGATAAATAAATAAGTAAATAAATAAATAAACAGGGAATCCCCTGTTCTGATGGGGTCTGGCTGCTGAATAAAGAGCAGCTTGAAAGGGGCCAAGAATGGAATTTGCAGGAACAATGAAGGTGGCAACGCAGCCATCCAGAGAGAGAGGAAGCCCTAGACATGGCTTGTAAAAAAGAAGGAGGAGTCGAAGATGACACCGAGATTCCTGAGTCTGGGTCGGCTGACACACCACGGAGGTGAGAGAGCCTGAGCCTGGCTGAGGTTAGGGAGGCACAGCACGTGTGTGCATATGTGTTTGTGTGTGTGCCTGTGAGAGAGCAGGGCAGGGATCATGCACTCCTTTGGGGAAGTGCTATATTTGAGATGTTTCTGCGAACTCCAAGTACAGATGTCAAATAGAGAGTGAGATGAATAAGTGTGAAGCTTAGAGGAAAGGCTTGGGAAAGATCATCATGGCACAGCCATCAGCATATGGGCGATGCTTATAATCCAGTTTAAAAAAATTCCAAGAGAGAGAAAGAGAGAGCACACACACAGGCAAGCGCACAGGGTAAGAACACAGGTCCCAGGACCTAAATCTCAGAAACTCTACAACATGGATTTCAGGCTGAAGAGGAAGAGTCCAAAAATAGAGCAGCAAGGAAGAAGAGAATCAGAAAATCTTGGCCAGATGTGGTGGATCACGCCTGTAATCCCAGCATTTTGCGAGGCTGAGATGGGAGGATCACTTGAGGTGAGGAGTTCGAGGCCAGCCTTGTCAAACGTGTT
Source organism: Macaca fascicularis (assembly GCF_037993035.2). Taxonomy (NCBI): domain Eukaryota; kingdom Metazoa; phylum Chordata; class Mammalia; order Primates; family Cercopithecidae; genus Macaca; species Macaca fascicularis. The sequence continues at coordinate 4,893,871 of NC_088392.1, read as the reverse complement.
GAAACCCCATCTCTACTAAAAATACAAAAAATTAGCCGGATATGGTAGTGGGCACCTGTATTCCCAGCTACTCGGGGGGTCAAGGCAAGAGAATCACTTGTACCCAGGAGACAGAGGCTGCAGTGAGCCAAGGTCATGCCACCGCACTCCAGCCTGGGTGACAGAGTGAGACTCTGTCTCAAAAAATAAAAAATAAAAATAACATAAAATAAGAAAATCTTGAGGAGTTTTTCAAAGAAAAAGGCCAACGGTATGAAATGCTGAAGAAAGGCTCAGTGTAATGAGTCAGAGATGAGGCTTCTCGGAGTGGAGCACGGGATTCATCAGCAGCCTTGGGGAGTCTCCAGCTGGTGGTGAGAGCTGGGAAGGGACGCCCCAAACTGCAGAAGGCTGAGGTGTCATGGGGAGGGGAGTGGTGGAGTTCTCATGTGTAGAAATCTCTTGAGGAGGTGAGTTCAGGAGGGGAGTGGAGAAATAGGACTGTAGCCGAGGGAAAGTATGGCATCTAGAAGCTTTTGTCTGATTTTAGTGATTTATGGTTGTCGGTACATTTGAATTACATTGAACTTTGCAGGGCTTTCTCATACCGCACCCGATGTGGCTCCGTGAACACCCCTGTGGTAGATAAGGCATGCATTCGTCCCAGTTTGCTGAAGAGAAAACTGAAACGTGGAGAGAGGAAGAAGCACAAGCATGCAGGAAACATTGGACGGGACCCCCAAAGACAGACCCACATCCCAACCTCCAGAACCTCGGAAAGCGGCCTTCTTTTACAAATGTGATTGAGCATTTTGAGATAAGGTCATCCTGGGTGATCCAGGTGGACCCTAAATCCAGTGATAGGTGTCCTTATAAGAAATAGAAAAGGAGAAAAAGAGAAGAAAGGAGAAACAGAGAAGAACACCATGGGATCACAGAAGCAGAAGTTGGAGCAATAAGGCCACAAGCCCAGGAACGCCTGGAGCCCCCAAAGGTGAGAGGCGAGGCAGGATCCTCCCACAGAGCCTTTGGGGAAGCTTGGCTCTGCCAGTAGTACTTTCATTTCAAACTGCATTGATGTGTCTAGTCTTGCAAAGGTCTTAGCAAATAAAGGCTTATACCATAGCTACCATGCCTCTGATCCCTGGACCAACACCCTTTCTAATGACTATTTCTCAAGCCCCCTGCATGGAATGTCATGGCAGGGCACAGCCATTGCCTCTGTTCTTCAGAAAGGAAGTTTGTGGACAGTGGGAGGATGAATGGCAGCGTCGTCAGGTGTTTGTCAGCACAATGGGCAGGGAGAATGCAGAATCACTCAGTAGGCAGCAGGAGAATCACCACCTTATTTCAGTGGGAAGACTTACCAAGAATAAGGACATGGTTCATAATCTATCTTGAAACTTTAAAAAATAGCAATTTTACGTGTTTAAAAAGCTGACAACGTTTTTAGTTCTTCCACACTCATAGTTCAATAAAAAGATGGTCTACGTACCAAATAAAAATAGAGGTTGAATTAAGCCATTTATTTGTTCTTTTATTCTCTTTCATTCTCCCACTCAATGAAGACCAACTGGATACAAAATATGTTTCAAGTATCCAATTAGGCACTAGGAATAAAAGCAAAGAAGGACAAAAGACAATTCCTGTCATTTAAAACCCTACGTAGAAAGAGAAAGACACATGAAGTGGAAATATTCCTTCAAGTTTTTAAATTCATGTGTTTCAATTTCATGGATAACGATAAAAGATGTACTGAACAAAATATATAAAGTAGAGCATTATGGCTTTAGCCAATCAAGGTAGAGACTAGCAAACTCATTTAGTGAAAATGATTCCGGGGAAATATATTGTTGTTAGTGTGTATTTCTTGTGATGGTTTGGATTTCTGGAGAATTCTGATCTGATTTCATTCTATGACAGGAAGAGCAAGTCTCAACAGCAGGACTAAGGGACAGGAATGTGGGCCAGGAATTGATCCATTGTAAGAGGAAGGGTCAAGCAAGAGGTCAGGCTCCCAGAGAAAGGAGTGGAAAGAAGGGAAATCCTTTCCAGGCTGCTCGGATGTTTGCCCTTCTCAAAGACCAAGGCCCTGCCTTCAGTCTTCCACAAAAACAGCAGCTCAGAGAGGGCTCAGATGGACAACACTGCCAGGTGCTCGGTGTCACAGGGCACAGTGCAGGGTCAGCCTCACCATGGTCACCCCCATCACCATCGCCATCCGTGCCACCATCAAACTCTTCCTACACACTGACATGCAAAATGAAAGAAAATCACTTTAAAGCTCTGACTTAAATGTTTATCTTCTAAGAAGATAGAACTAAAATGGTGCACGTGTCTGTGGTATTGCCTTGAATATCATGTTTTGTGGTCTCTCTAGCAGATGGCAAGCCTGTGGTTGACACACTATATCTGATTTATTTTGAAATCCTCACAGAAATCAGCCAGCCTTGTTTGTAGCACAAATGTGTTCATACGTAAGAAGTGGAGTGAATCTAAGATGAAAAGCTGGTGATTTGTGGGTTGGGATGACCGTGGGTCATTGATTACTGTATAGACACGGAGGGAGGGTAGTAGGCTTCTGATGGGAAAGAAAATTGTCTTACAAAGGTGGACATGAAGCCGTTTTTAAGTCCAAATAAATAAGTAGCAAGAGTGTTCAAAAAGCAAGGGTAGGTTGGGGGATATGGAAATAATCTTAAGTATCCCCAAGCTTGTCATGAACTTTTCACAAGTTATTTGGAAAAAACATTAAGCATATTAATATGAAACTAGAAACCAACTTCTCACTTTTCCATAATCTGAGTAAACTACTTGAACTTTGAGAGTTGATTTAGCCTTTTGATGTCAAAAATAAACTTCATACTATAAAACATGATACCTATTCATCCAACACTCTCAACTATTGCTTTCAGCGTCTCTGCAGCTACCAACCCATCTTCCCATTGACTCCTCCCTCCATCATGCATTTGTTCTCATCTGAGGAACACTTTGCCTTCAGCTTATTAAGCATGGTACCAGAAGACCTGGTGCAAGATAAATAAACCACGACCTCTGAGGACCTCAGACCCATTGAACACTGAACCGTAAATGATTTAGGAAAGCTTGGAGCAGTTATACTATGGGGTTCTTTAAAGGGTCTGAGGCATCATAAACAAGGGGATGATTGTCTTTATAATGTGTCAGGGAAATGTTTCAGATTTTCCTGGGATAGAATGTGTGGACTAGATCTCACAAAAGGAGAGAAGAGCACATGCATCAAAGAGCAGAGGGTCTGCCCATCAGCATTTATCCAGAGAAGCAGAAACTATAGGAGATGGCTACACATAGGCATAGACAAATGTAGATACACACATACACATACACACATGCATATACACACAGATGCATGGGCACACAGATGCATACACACAGACACATAGACATGCATGCACAGACATGCATACAGACCCACAGAGACACATAGATGTGCACACAGATGCATACACACATGTACACATATGCATATACACATGCATGCACAGATACAGAGATGCATACACATGTACATATGTGCGTATACACACAGATGCACAGATACACAGAAATGCATACACACATATTCATACACATGTACACATATGCACAGAGGCATAGACGCAGACACAGATGCAGACACATAGTTATGTTCTTACATGCAGACACACAGAGATGCATACACACATATACATATACACATATGCACATACATACACACAGATGCATAGACGCAGACACAGATGCAGACACATAGTTATGTTCTTACATGCAGACACACAGAGATGCATACACACATACACATATACACATATGCACATACATACACACAAATGCATGCACACAGATGCATATGCACAGACACATAGATGTGCACATACACACATACACACATATGCATACACACATGTACACATATGCACAGAAACACAGACGCACAGACACACAAAGGCACATAGCCATGCTCATACACACAGACACACACAGATGCATACACATACACATATGCGTATACACACAGGTGCACAAACACACACAGATGCATACATACAGACATACACACAGATGCATACACAGACTCATAAACATGCAGACACCAATGAATAGAAACATGTATACTTACATGCATGAACATGCATGTGCATATGAACATGCATGTGCATATGTAATTCTTATTAGATGCATCATACATATACACGCACATTTTTAAGGAGTTGTTACAGGGATTTGGCAGTATGTCATTCTGGAGGCTGGTGGAGCAGTGTCTGTAGCCTGTTGTTTGCACAGCTGGCGCTGAGTTGGAGTCCACAGGGCAGGCAGTGGGGATACGGCTTCCATGGGGACAGCAAGAGCACGTGGAGCCCACCGACATGAGCCAGGAGACCACAAGACTGACTGTGGTGGTGTCCTTGTTGCCTCTGCTGTGTCTGTGGGTGCTGCAGAAGCCAGAGTTCTCTGCCACAGAACTAGATGCACACACACATACACGTGTACATGGGCATACGTGTGTGTGCCTGTGTCCCACCTGGTCCAGGAGTCAGAGCCTCCCGAGAAGGCAGGAAGATCCGCAGCTGAACAGCAGCCTGCAGCGGCCTCCCTCCCCGCCCCTGCTCCCACCCTGTGGGAAACGCAGAAGAAAGGGAGTGCGGCTATACCATTGAGCCTGGGCAGGTTGACACATTTCACAGCCACCACTGTGGGTGAAGAGAAGGTGGCTACTGTGTGAAAACTGGCCACCGTGTTGCAGGGAGAGTTGGGTTAAACAGACCAGGAAGGGCCTGTGTGCTTGGCAGAGGATCTGGAGGTCATCTGGGAGCTGTTCACAGGCTCCTAGAAGAGTTTTAAGACATCACTGAGCATGGTCATTTTATAAGTTGTAGAAACGTAAGTGTTTAGCAGCATGGAGGAAGCAATGGAGAGACACGGGCTGGTGTAGGGAGAGACCTAGACACTTAATGTGATGGTCAAGGTGAGATGTTCAAAGGGCTGAATGCAGCACTGCCAGCAGAGATCGACTGGCCGGGCTGCCAGGTCCTTGTTGCAGACAAGCGGCCTTGGGCAAGTTACTGCCGCTCCCTCTGCCTCCGTCACCTTGTGGTTAAAAATGGGGAAAACGATAATATTTACACCTGAAGGTTACTGTGAGCATTAAAGGAGATGATCCCTGCAAAGCATCTTGGCAAGCAGCATTAGACAAATGCTACCCATTTTTGTTTGAACAGACATCAAGCTCCAAACCTTTTGTCTTAGTTGCAATCCTCCTTTCTTCATCCCGCTAAAAGCCTAGGCATTTGAGACTCTGGGGTCTTTCACCCCAACTAAATCAATACTCAGAGAACAGCCTCGCTGGTGGAGAAAGGAAAGACAAAGTGAGAACTTTAAGTACTGGGGAGAGAGGTACTGTTTCAAAATATTCCGCCATCGCCTATCATCTGTGAGATACTGAAGGCTCCTAAGATGGCTTCTGTATTATCAAATACTTTGATTTTAGTTTATTGTATTTTAATTTGTTCATATTCATTATCTATATGGTAACCTTCTATTAAACATCATATTGAGTGAATATCAGTTCGCTAAGTAGGTCATATGATGACAATTCACCGAGGTTTCCAGAAAGCAAAAAATCTAATTTTGGAAGGATAAATTACTAAAAATATGGAAGTATTAGTAGAACCTATTTATGTGAAATTTGCCATAGCCTATCTTTTCCTTAGTTTGTTAAATGTCTGAGTATTTTGAAAATCATAATGTTTTCTGCCCACTACATTATTTTGTGTGTCATGGATCTAGACATTTCGGGTGGGCCAGCGCAAAAACACTGAAAGTGAATATGAGTATTTTTTTCAAATGTGGTAAATAAGGGGTTGTGCTTTCAATCAGAACGCCTGGCTTCTAGTCCCACCAGGATGGGACACTAGGCAAGTCTTTTAACCCTCCTTGAATTTGCACAGATTTTTCCTGAGATCCTTTGCATGTGTGTACTGTGCAACTGAGTCAATTCTCAGTTGCACAGTGTCAAGGAAAGAGAAGGCATATCCAGGCTTCAGCCCATGCAACCTGTGAGCAGGGACATAGGAGCCATCACCCAGGTCTGTGTCTTATTAGTGAACCCCTGAACAAGTAACTTATTCTCTGTAGACCTCAGCTTTCTGTAAAAAAGAATGAGCATGATAGTCGTACACGCTTTACAGGGCTATTGTGCTAGTAAATGCTAACTGATAAATGCTTACTGAAGTTACTATTTTTCCTTCCCATCTAAGGAAAGATTAATTTTAGTGGTACCACTCACTCTTAAGAAGACTGAGTTTATGCTACCTGTAGATAGCAAAAAGGAAGAAAAATTAAGATAATAGTTTTGAGACACCCTGTATTTACAAAGATGCCTAACTACTAGTCTATAGCTTAGTCACAGGAGGGAAATGATTTGATTATAATTGACAAGTATTTTTCCATTTCTTATCTGATCTTTAGTTGGCTAAATATTCCAATATATTAGGTACAGCCTTAATTGTATAGTAAAATTGTAGAGTGAACTGTACTAACCTTCCTTAAATGAAGCGTTGACATTTTCTCTCTTTGTCTTCCTGTCTTCCTAATTTAGCTCATTCTTTTTTCAAACATTTCCTAGTATCTGCATAGCTCTCCAGAACAACAACAACAAAAAATCTTTAAGTCTGGAAAGATCCGCCATAGGTTTACAAGGGCTGTAGGAAGCTCTTAAACCGCAAAGCAAGTCCTCCTACAGCCCCAGCTGTGGAAAATTCCACCACTGAGAAAGAAGTGCACTGCATTAGCGCATCCCAGTGTGAGGCGGTCTCTCCAAACATGCACATGTCATGGTGGCGGTCTCAGCCTTCCCATGGATCCTTCTACTTTTAGCTCCCTGAGAGTGCAGGCATATTCAGGAACAGCACAGGAAGGAGCAATCTGAAAAGTTGATCTCCTGAGCAGCACGGGCCTCAAAAGGTTACAGCAGGGGGAAATTCCAGAAAGCAGGAGAGTTTGTGCAGGTAAGGAGGTCAGCATTTGAAGGACAGGGTTAGAGGCAAACTACATAGGGTTGAATAATGTCCCCCACATTCACGCTCATCTGGAACATGTGAATATGACTTTATTTGGAAATACGGTCTTTGCAGATGTAATCAAATTAAAATGAGATCACACTGGGTTCCAGTGGGCCCAATTCCAATATGAATGATGTCTTTACAAGAAAAGGAGAGACACAAGTATGAAGACACGGCAGGGGCGTTGCCATAGAAAGAGGAGAAGGAAGGACACCAAATTCAGATTTTGAACACTGATTCTCAACGCTGGTATTGACTATTTCTAAACATTATTTCCACAGGATCAGCATTAATTCTATCATCTATTCCAAACATTACAGTTTGTGGAATACACTTTTCCTTTATTGATGAGCTATATTAGGATACTAATGTGGTGTATTTTTCACATACACTATATTTTGAGGATAATATTATTTAGCAGATGAAAAAAGATATGAAAACAGAAAATGCTCAAATAAATCACCCAGTTTTTGAAAAATAAATCATCACTCTTAACTTGTTTTCCATGTTGCAGCCATATCCCATGGCTACACTTTCTCTAAAGCAATCTTGATAGGCATGTAAGGAATGAAAAAAAGTTATTTTGATTCTCCTGTCCCCCTGGTGATTCATGTTTCTTTGTAAACTGAAATGTTGAGAGTCAAATAGATTGTATCAGAAAGAACAAAGTAGTTAAAGAAACAGAAGAAAAGATCTTGAAAGGTCTGAGAGACTGTTTGTAATGGATGCTGTAGAGAGAACACTGCTTTTCTTTAGAAATGTTTCTTTCCTAACACAAAAGAAATAAGAAAAACAGTTTTCAGTGGCCTGCATGACAAGATATAATGTCCCATCATGTCTATTAAGATCTCAGTGGTAATATGGGAGCACTGGCATTTAATAGAAACAGATTCTAGGTCAGGTGGGTTTTTAAAAATAGTTCTTTCCTTGCTTGGAAAGGAATGTGAGTTAGAGAGTAATCCATCAATCTTGTAGAGTGGTTTTAAACTTCTACCAGCCTGGAAAATCTCCCCCATACTTACCAGAAGTAAGACAATGACGTATCTGATGGCACTGAGCTTTAGTCATGAGTTTTATTTGGAAATGCTTTTCAAAGCTTTACTTGCCCTGTCTCAATTCTTTAAAATAGGGCTCATTTTATTGCATCTCTTGTTCTGAAGCTTATATCAATTTGTGTGTCTTGAATATGTGCAGTTGACGTAGATCTACAATTGACATAGATCCTTCTCTCACTTATTTACAGTGTGAGAAGCCCACGGAGCAGTGTGTTCCGCCTTCCAAGTTTCCAGCATCTCCTAGGCCCAAGGTTGGTGGAAGTGTGAGAATCTAGGGCTTGAAAAATAGCTGTCAGGTTGCCATTCAGATTCGCTGCTGCTTTGACAGACAGGAAAAGTGTGAGTCAATGAAGTCTCAACAAATTCAAATACTTTATTCTACCTTTATTATAGCTTCTTAATTGCTCCAAGGGCCAGAATGCCAAAGGTAAAACTAAGTTAATAATAATGGTAGTAGTTAAAATAGATTGAGTTATTTTTTTAATAATTAAACTTGGAGTGGTAAGAACTTTCCTGGACCCTGTATTGTTCCGTCTTCCCTAATATATGTGGAGGAGGAAGGTCTGAGCAACCAAAGAGAGGGTGCCCTGGCGAGAAGTATTAACCAACTCTTTTCGCAGTCGACCCACAAGTGCTGACCCGCTCGCCTGTCAGCCCCTCATCTTAGCCGCAACCTTCCTGAAACTTCCCACCGCCCCATCAGGGAAGGAAGAAAACAGTGGTTTTTCCAACTGTGAGTGAGTTAGGGAGTTATGTTCACCAGGCCTCCGGATGTATATTTCCTCACTGAGTCCGAGGGGCAAAGAGGCTCTCAAAGACAGGTCAACCTTGAACTTGAGTTAGGTTTTCCTTGCCTTCTCCTTTTGTGGTGTTCCCCTTTCTGGGGTACAGAGGCATACTGAAACATCCACAAGCTGATAAACAAAAGAGAGGAACATGCAAACGGAAAAGGTGACAAATGTGGCCAGCCCCGCCGTTTGAAGCATCATCTCGTCGCAGACTGAACCCTGGTTTTCCAGAAGGCACACTGTCCTGCATGCTCCTCTCCGCTGCCCGCAAGTCTTACATTTCTCTTTGAACGCTGCCCCTCAGGAAAGTGAATCTTGATGTGAAAACAGTGTCTGCCTCTCCCTGTCTGCGTTATTGAAAATGTAAAATAACATTTTACTCCCCAGTGCAACTTCTCAGTTGGCAAATACGGTGAAGTATATTTTCATAATTTACTCACCTTTGGATTTTATCTGTCTATCAAATTTAGTCTGTGAATAAGCTAGGCAAAGCCTGTGCCTTATTCTTATTTCTATATGGTACTTAGAAGACAGACCATACTGCACATAGGAAAATAATAACGGCATGACCGGACACAGTGGCTCACGCCTGTAATCCCAGCACTTTGGGAGTCGAGGCGGGCAGATACAAGGTCAGGAATTCAAGACCAGCCTGGCCAACATATCGAAACCCTGTCCCTACTAAAAATACAAAAAATTAGCTGGGCATGGTGGCGAGCACCTGTAATCCCAGCTACTTGGGAAGCTGAGGCAGGAGAATCGCTTGAACCCAGGAGGTGGAGGTCGCAGTGAGCCAAGATCACGCCACTGCACTCCAGCCTGGGCGACAGTGCAAGACTCCGTCGAAAGAAAGAAAGAAAGAAAGAAAGAAAGAAAGAAAGAAAGAAAGAAAGAAAGAAAGAAAGAAAGAAAGAAAGAAAGAAAGAAAGAAAGAAAGAAAGAAAGAAAGAAAGAAAGAAAGAAAGAAGGAAAGAAAGAAAGAGAGAGAAAGAAGAGGAGAAGAGAAGAGAAGAAAAGAAAAAAGAAAAGAATAACGGCACACACGAGGAGATCATGAAAGCACACTGCTGAGGCTAATGCTGAGAGGAATTCTGTGAAAGAAACTGAATTCTTTGTCCTTTCTTGATTCTTGCTCATATGAGGTGGGGGGCTTGGGCTACTGGCATGAGGATGCACAGGGTTCTATAGGACGGCTGAATTCAGCTGCCCGCATCCACGTGACTTCCTGGCCTGACTGAAGATGAAGGAGACAGTATTACTTTTGTTTCTGTGTTTGCCCGGTTATTACTTACAGACAGAGCGCTGAAGTTCTGCTTTGGATTAAAAGCAAGGGGGTGGTTTCTCCCAACCCACCCTCATTGTAAGGTGAAAGAACAAGGGTATCAGTACTTTCAGACAACCTCCCCCACGACCATCATATGCTAAAATTTTTCAGAGCCTAAAGAGTTAGTTGATGTTTGTTGGCTCATTGAAAACACAAACTAGATATGCTACATGTAAGTCAACCTGAAGGGCCTTCCAGGATGGCAGATTTCCGGTGATATGAAACACAGTGTATTAGTCCTGCATGTCATCACCGCCCAGTCTCATCCAGATGTAAACTGTCACTAGGAGTGGCAATTAGCCGCACTTCAAGTTCTATATTTCTACATGTCTAGATGGCTTATTAAGCAGTTTTCTCCCCCAGCATTAAGTGTCCTATATATGCAACACATTGGCAGGAATTTATCTATGGCATCTTTATTTCCTCTTTTATTTGCCTTCTTCCAAAAGGAAGCCAAGCCAACCTACAAAAATATAAACAACGCAACAAAGTGACAGAAGACAAGTGGGTGAGAAAATTCTAGGAAAGAAAAATAAAGGTAAGTGAAGTTAGTAACATAAGGTGCCGCAGCCTGCCCGATGTCTGTGCCTTTCAGGGTTGGCTACAAATACGGCCATGGGCGCAGCAGCTGCCAATCCAAAGAAAGGAATGTCACCACGTACGTAACTCGTTGTGTTTTTTGAAAAAGAAATCTTTGCTTGTGAGAAGCATAATCATCTCTGCTACTACAATGAGTGAGAACTGCTTTTCATGCATGTACAGAAAAAAGACACTGTGCAGTATGAGCCGCAGTCGCTTCCTAACATTACACCTTACAATGTGTTCATGGGACACATTTCTTAGAACGTTCTTTCTGGGAAGATGGCTTTCTACATCCCCATGAGGAGCATCCTAGCAGGTAGAGCAAATGGACCACCTTGGCCTAATGGCAAGAAGACACATGCGTCACATGTGCTGCTATTACCTGCCTAAGGAAATGCACCGAGTCTCATCCTGTGATGAGGCCTGCTGAAGACAAAACATCAACATGTCGTTCAGTTAAAGCAATTCTACAGGGGCTGAAAAAAATGAGGTCTGGGTATGTGAGTCCCTGCTGGTCCAGTTAATCCAGAAGTAGATTTTAAAGTACCAAAAATTTGGATGGCGTGTCTTTCAGACCAGGCTCTTGGTGAGCCCATAGCAGCAATGAGTTTGAAGTTATGCTTCTTGGGCAATACCTAATATGTGATTACTCTGTGTGGCCGATAAAGGCACAGTCACATGCTTTACTAGTCAGCCTCACTGGGAGGAGAATTAGGATCCTCTTAAAGCAGTTAAGGAGCCTGATGAGAACATGTGCCTGGCAAGATGACTTTCTACCTCCCCAGGAGGAGTTTCTGAGCAAGCAGACCAGTGGACCACCTTGGCCTAATGGAGAGAAGACATTTATGTCATCGATGCTGGTATTACCCACCTGAGGAAATGCATAGTTTCATCTTGTTGGAATAGCATCATGAAGGAACTGAGATTGAATCGCTCCTCTGGAGATGGATCCTACGAGGTGGATTCAGCACTGATGCTAGAATGGTGTTGCTCAGAGACAGTCTGCTTTATCTACCCAGCGCCGCATAGGTGCATGACTCGGAATTTGGTGACACCTTCCAGTCTTCACTGACGGTTTCTCGAACATCTTACCAGCATCAACTAGGAAGTAGGCTTGTTATTAAGTGGCAAATCTGCACCTCCAATGATGAGGTAAAAAGGTTCTAGCTGAGTCACTGGCGTGGAGGTGAGCACACACGGGAAGGCTTTTCATGGTGAGACAGATTCACAGGCATCCCAGCGTATGCAGCTTCAGGACCAGGGATGCAGACAGGCTGGACCAGTCAGGGGCAAACAACCTTTGTACGAATTTGTCGCAGAGCGTATGAGACAAGGAGAGCCAGTTAAAATGCCCTGTGGTTTCTTCGGGATGATTTGAGACGGGAAATCAAAGCCCTTCCAGCCCCCATGTGGTTATCTTAGCCACAAACATAAAGGTGTTTTACACACACACACATTAGTAATGGACACATTGAAAGAACACGAAGAGCCAGGAGACACAGATTCCACTCTTCACTTCACCATGATCTCACCACGGAATTTTAAATAAGTGCATTAACATCTTTGTGTTTCCGATGCCTTGTCATGAAAATAAGTAACACTGAGTTTGGCAATTTCTGAGATATCTTAGAATTCACTGAGCCTTTGCAGATGGGCACAAAGTCTTTCACTTCAGGTGATACTTCTTTCCTAAAGGAAGAAGTCAAAACCAGAAAATACTTTACCTGGTAACAAATACCAGTGGTATGGTCATATCTCAAAGGATAGTCATTTAGAAGACAGATAGGTAATGTCTGATGACAGTTTTATAACTTAACGTTGTTACATACAGAGAAAGTAAAGTGTGTTTTTGCCTTTTTAAAATCAAATTTTAAAAAATTCACATGATTCTTGTTAATAAGTTCCAAAGCATCTTACTGCAGTGAACCTATCTTACTATGCTATCTCACTGAAGGAGTAGGAAAATATCACCAATTTACTGCGATAAGGTAATTACTATAATAAGATAAATGTTAACTTTTTAATGAAAACCACTGTCCTTGAGTAATTGCTCTTCCGAGGACTGCTCCATATATGATTTCTTTGCAATTATTAAGATTAATTCACTTTTTTTTACTAGGAACGGACCAAAATACCAAGCCAAATGATCATTTTTATAAGCACATTTTCGAGTGTCCTAGAACTTAAGGAGAGAGAGAGAAATGGATTTAAGTCTTGTTTCCAAATCTATTTTATTAAGTCACAAACTGTCAAGTTTCTGGGTTCAGTTAAACGCAAATAAAAGCAACAAAAGCCTAGTAAAAAACAGATGAGATTAAAAATAGGAGTGTCCATTGACCATCAGCTACAGAGCAGCAAAGTGAAGATTTAATTAGAACTTTCTTTGTTCACAAATCCACTGGCTTTTCATAAATGACTTATTGTGTGAACGTCCTGAATGCACAGATGCGTGACAGTACTGCACCTTCAGCATGCCTGTGGATTCAGGACGCCTCCAGGACGCTATTTAAGGAGGGTTATAGCTATATCAGCTTAACAGTAACAGCAGCACAGTTAATGGAAGAGCAGAATCCAACCAAAGCAGGGACTGAGAGCCTGTGTTTCCCTTCAAGATGCCTCATGTCCACATGTGTTTTGATTATTGGTTTGCTTAGCCTGGTATCGCGGGTTTGAGTGTCCAAGAAAAAAGCAAAACCAAAACCAAAAAACGCTGGGCTCTCTCCTCAGCGTTCCTTCCTGGCCTCCTGACATCACTTCTATTTTTAACCAGTAGAGGAGCCTGAGAGAAAAGGTGAGTACTAGTTATTGTTATTATGAAGTTAAGATATAGGACAGTTAGCGTAAGTGGCAGTGAGAATTTTAAAGATGGTCCCAAAGACCCCGATCCCTGGTTATTCAAGGATGCACTGCTGTGTGCACTGCTGTGAAGGGTGGATGTACAGAAGATCTGGGTCAGCCTGATCCATGCCATAAAAGGTGAGCCCTTTCACAGTGGAGTTTATTCAGCTGGAGGTGGAAGTAGAGGCTGACGGGATTGAAACCATGAGAAGGAAGCAACACACATTGGTGTCCTTGAGTAAAGAAATGTGGCCGTCTGTAGCAGCAGAGGGTGGCCTTGGCCAACAGCCACCAAAGAAATGAGACCGCAGTCCCACAGCAGCAAGGACCTGGATCCTTCCAACCATCTGGATGAGCTTGGAAGCAGCATCTCCCTCAGAGTCTCCAAATAAGAGGCCAGCCCAGCTGGCACCTTAACTTGGGCTTGTGCGACCCTAAGCAGAGAATGCAGATAAGTCTACCTGGATTTTTAACCTACAGAACAGTGAGTTAATAAATGGATGTCCTTGTAAGCTGCTAAATTTGAGGTTCTTTGTTCTGTAGCAACAGATAGTGAGTAGAACCTAGAACCTAACACTCCCTTTGAGGAAAGTATTGAGACCCATACTTCTTTGATGACCCATACTTCTTTTATGAGATTTTTCTTGAGGTCTCACAATAGTTGAAGTCATAAATGAGGGTTAAATTATAGAGAAGAAGACTTGGAATGAGCTGGGTACCATGGCTGCCGTAGACAGGACGGTGATCCCTGTAAGCCATGTTACACATCACCGACTGATATAGTTTGGCTGTGTCCCCACCCAAATCTCATCTCAAATTCCCACCTGTTGTTGGAGGGACCTGGTGGGAGATAATTGAATCATGGGAGTAGGTTTTTCCCGTGCTGTGAATAAGTCTTATGAGATCTGGTGGTTTTAAAAATGGGAGCTTCCCTGCACAAGCTCTTTGCTCTTGTCAGCTCCCATGTAAAATCTGCCTTTCACCTCCTGTCATGATTGTGAGGCCTCCCCAGCCACGTGGAATTGTAAGTCCATTAAAACCTCCTTTTCTTCCCTGTCTCAGGTATGTCCTTATCAGCAACATGAAAATGGACTAATACAATAAATAGGTACCAGTAGAGTGGGGCACTACTGAAAAGATACCTGAAAATGTGGAAGCAACTTTGGAACTGGGTATCTGGCAGAGGTTGGAACATTTTGGAGGGCTCAGAAGAAGACAGGAAAATGTGGGAAAGTTTGGAACTTTCTAGAGACTTGTTGAATGGCTTTGACCAAAATGACATGGACAATGAAATACAGGCTGAGGTGGTCTTAGACAGAGATGAGGAACTTGTTGGGAACTGGAGCAAAGGTGACTCTTGTTATGTTTTAGCAAAAGACTGGTGGCATTTTTCCCCTGCTCTAGAAATTTGTGGTACTTTGAACTTGAGAGAGATGATTTAAGGAATCTGGCAGAATAAATTTCTAAGCAGCAAAATATTCAAGAGGTGACTTGGCTGCTGTTAAAGGCATTCATTTTTATAAGGAAAGTAGAGCATAAAAGTTTGGAAAATTTGCAGCTTGACAATGCAATAGAAAAGAAAATCCCATTTTCTGAAGAGAAATCCAAGCCCAAAAATTTGCATAAATAATGAGGAGCCAAATGTTATTCCCCAAGACAATGGGGAAAATGTCTCCAGGGAATGTCAGAGGTCTTCACAGCGGCCCCTCCCATCACAGACCGGGAGGCCTAGGAGGAAAATGTGGTTTTGTGGGCTGAGCCTAGGGTCCCTGTACTGTGAGCAGCCTAGAGACTTGGTGCCGTCTGTCCTAGCCACTCCAGCCATTGCTGAAAGGGGGCCAATGTAGAGCTCAGGCCATGGCTTCAGAAGGTGCAAGCCTCAAGCTTTGGCAGCTTCCACATGGTGTTGAGCTGGCAAATGCACGGAAGTCAAGAACCGAGGTTTGGGAACCTCCACCTAGATTTCAGAAGATGTATGGAAACACCTGGATGTCCAGACAGAAGTGTGCTGCAGGGGCAGGGCCCTCATAGAGAACATCTACTAGGGTAGTGTGGAAGGGAAATGGGGAGTTGGAGCCCCCCACAGACTCCCTACTGGGGTACTGCCTAGTGGAGCTGTGAGAAGACTGTCCTCCAGAGCCCAGAATGGTAGATCCATCAACAGTTTGCTCCATATGCCTGGAAAAGTTGCAGACACTCAACCCCAGCCCATGAAAAGCCACAGGGTCAGAGCTATGCAAGACCATTGGAACCCACCTCTTGTATCAGTGTAACCTGGATGTGAGACATGGAGTCAAAGGAGATCATTTTAGAGCTCTAAGATTTAACTGCCTCACTGGATTTTGGACTTACATGGGGCCTGTAGCCCCTTTGTATTGGCCAATTTCTCCCATTTGGAATGGCTGTAATTTACCCAATGCCTGTACCCCCATTGTATCTGGGAAGTAACTAACTTGCTTTTGATTTTACAGGTCATAGGAGGAAGGGACTTGCCTTGTCTTGGATGAGACTTTGGACTGTGAACTTTTAAGTTAATGCTGAAACGAGTTAAGACTTTGGGGGACTGTTGGGAAGGCATGATTGGTTTTGAAATGTGAGACCATGAGATTTTGGAGGCACCAGGGGTGCAATGATGTGGTTTGGCTGTGTCCTCACCCAAATCTCATCTTGAATTCCCACATGTGTAAGAGGCACCTGGTAGGAGGTAATTGAATCACAGGGGCAGGTATTTCCCATGCTGTTCTCATGATAGTGAATAAATCTCATGAGAGCTGATGGTTTTAAAAATGGAAATTTTCTTGCACAGGCTCTCTTCTGTTGTCTGATGCCATGTAAGACATGCCTTTCACCTTCCACCATGATTGCAAGGCCTCCCCAGCCACATGGAACTGCAAGTCTATTAAAACCTCTTTTCCTTTCCAGTCTCGGGTGTGCCTTTATTAGCAGCATGAAAATGGACTAATACACCAATTGACTGGGCTGTCACGTCCTTCTGTCTTCCTTACATTCCAGAATACCTCCTATGGGAGAGAGAATAGTGTCATCCTGTATAACCCCAAAGGGAAATGCTGCAGACCAACATGCCATAGGAAGCAGAACTGGCTGCCATTCAGAACTATCAACAGTGAGAAGAGCCAGTTCAGGAAATTGTGGAGCAAAGCACAGACTGAATCACTAGTATGAAGGAGAGCATGCACTGTGTTCACTAAATCCAGCTCACTTTCTCCTCCCTGGGAACACTCTTCCAGTCATACTTTGCACCATCCCACACTTACATGGGTCACAGGATTAGCTGCAGGCAATGAAATGTGAGCTGAGATGATGGCATTACTTCCAGGCTGAAGCAATGTAAAACCTGGTGATCCTCTGCTCTCTCTACCCCTGGCGTAGTGAACAAGGAGGGCTTGTGTTAAGTGAATAGGTCTAGGCTGCCTGTGCACCCTGGATCTCTGAGTCACTACATGGACTGTAGCTGCCTTGGAAAGCTGCCTGCACCCCCATTGGATGTTTAATGAGTAAAAAACAAACTTTGCTATATTTTGTGGCTGTTTGTCTTTCTCTCTACCCGCTCTGTAACCTAGCCTATCCAGCTACTCAATAGAACCATTGTAAAACCAGATTTTAAAATCAAGCAGACTGGAATAAGTAAATGCTAAGATCATGGCATTTAAGAGCCTTGATTTTCTGATTTAGTTAGTTGTACCAACTAATCAATGACGGTAACAGGAACATGAGAATAATTATGATTAATATTTAGTATGGATCTATTCTGTGCCAAGCACTATGCTGGATGCAATATATCTATTGCCTCCCTTTGTCCTCCAGGAGCTCTATGACATAGGTACTAGTCTCATTCCTGTTTCAGAGAAGAGAAAACAAAGGCAAGAGGGTTTAATTAATTAACCCAATATTGCACAGCTAGCAAATAGTGGATCTGGGAAGGGAAGCCTTTGGCCTTCCAATATAAAACTCTTTCCACAGCAAGTTGAGCAAATGGAGCAAATTACATATAGAATTTTAAATGCATCTGTTCCATAATTTTGTTAAATAGAAGATGGTGTTTTCTGTCTTATTTCTGATGCTTTTCCTGCTAAAGCCACTTAGTTGCTTGCATTAGCATTGTGCAAGACCTTCAAGGAACTGTCAGGGTTTTTTATAGAGTATTACCTACTATCTCAGGATCCGTGATGATAATGAATTAGAATAAAAGTGTGAGAGGTTATAAATGGCCACAAGTTATTTGAAGCTCCTCTCGGTAGAATGTAAAGTCTATTCATCTACCCCTTGATCCTTTGCTAGCCCTGTGACCAGCTTTGACCAACACAGTGTAGCAGAAATGACACCGAGTGACTCCCGACCTCTGCTTCCAAGAGATCTTGCAGCCTCTGCTCTTGAAATGCCTCTCCACACTAGGTGGAAGCTGCAATAACATCCCACGTGTAAGGAGAGAGGCTCAGCCTCCTGGGCCCACCCTGCTAAGGTTCCACCAGTGTGAGAACAACCCTGCTCAACTACCCAGTCCCAGCCCAGTCACCCGCTGACTGCAGCCTTGAGAACCAGACAGTCAACCCAAGGACGCATGAGAAATACGGAATCGCCATTGCTTTAAGTTGTCATTTATTTTGTGGTGATTTGTTATGCAGCAATACTGATAAAACAAAGTTAAACTCTTTTATTAAACTGAACAAAACTCTGGAAAATTCAGATCAGGGAATTCTCCTAGCTTAACTATAGAAAATAGACCTGGTGACTTTAAAGGACTTTTTTTCCTCCACTTTAAAAAAAAAAAAAAAAAATCCATTTGCTAAATCTAATTATGTCATCATTGATTTTAGAAATAAGAGGTAATTTTTCCATCAACTGGTCAAAACTCAATTTCATTTATCACTGGGAGATAAAAAGGAGTCTATTCTCTTCCTTGACTCTATTTTGTTCATTTTCTGAATAGTTGAATAGCATTACATGCAAAGTATCTATTGGGAAATAATTCTATACTTAATGTTAGAGCCAGTGAGACCTCACACGCTCAGGCAGGTCGCACAAGGTCAATTATCGGTCATTTCTGAGAACTGTCTTCTTATGTGCTGCTGGAAGTGTCATGGGAGATTTACTATTGTCATATCCAGCCAATAACCTGGCATGGAGGAGCTCTGTCTTTTGGAAAGGATATAAAAGTAAAGAACGGAGCACTCAGGGACATGAAAGAGCTCGTGGCATTTTGAGTTGATCCTAACATCCTGGATAAATTCCAATCGCAGTAATGGCATTCACTTATGCTTTTGTTATAAGCAATTAAGGCATCCACTGTTTTGCTCCATCTCATTCCCTTCTAACTAATCTCCTCTGCATCTGATCAACTGATCCTTATATTGCTGAGTGACCAGATGCTGCTTAAACCAGGGGTCCACAAGCTTTGTTCTGTAAAGGGCAGAGTAAATATTTCAGGTTTTGCAGGCCAAATGGCAAAGTTGTAGACATTATCCTGGTATTTATGTAACAAAAGAAAAAACACATTTCCACAGATTTTTGATGAAATTGAAAATACAAGAACAAGGATTGAGTACAATGTTTTAGCTCTACTGCTCATGAGAAAACTGTCATTCTTTTGCAGCATAAGATTCGTTTAGCTGTGGTTCAAAGTTAATGTTTTTAATCATCAAATCAATTGCAAATGTTCATCTGTAAAATCATTCTTAGCTGAAAAACAGTCAGGCGGCTGGATTTGCTCCTCGGGTTTTACTCTGCCCAGTTTAGGGAGAGCTCTCTGTACCTCGGTGGCAAATAGGCTTCCTCCCATGCCAGATGGGAGCCACGAGTGTGGGGTCCTGTGGGCTTGCGAACTACAGCTGGATCTTGGGAGGGAATACCTGCTGTTGGGAGGCCAATGGCTGCCATAGGCAATGACAACCTTCATGCCATTTCTTCATACACTCAATCTATGCATTGCTTTGTCTGGGTGTGTAGTTTCCTTTTATGAAAGTTCTCTAGCTGTGAGGCACTTGGAAGGAAGAGGCCCTTTCTCATGAGACACTTATCCTCACTCCAAGGTGGACTGTGCCCACTGCCCATCCCGCTGAGTGAGGGGCTAACCAGCCGGATTGAGAGAGGCGGGCCCAGATGGGGTCCCCACTCTCCAGGCCAGCACCCAGTGCTCTCGCTTGCTCTTTGATAGCCTTGCCAGGTTTACTTTGGGCTTTTTCTGTTTGTTAGTCCTTTATTGGGAGAAAGCCTTGGGAAGACTGTCTTAAACACAAACAGTTTTAGAAAGTCACTCTTCATTAGAATGGATTGCTAAAAATCTGAATATTTTAGATTGATATTTCAGTCTGCTCGAAACTCATTTAAATTCCTCGACAGTTAAATACATGTAGACTGTATTGCAATTTGATTGAACCACTGCTCCAGGTTAACCTAATTGTTTTGAAACTGGTGTTTTGCATATTCAATCAGGACAAAATTTATATTAGGCCAACCTATGAAAAGAAGAAATGAATTATCTCTGGAAATGACAGATTTACTCTCACTAAACATATTCAGACATAGTGTAGTCAACCTAAACAACCAATTGGTGTGCTTTTTGCTAGGAGTGATAGGAGTGAGTATTTGGACTCTGATCTTCAAATACTTCAGTATTCAATGAGTTCAAATATTCAATGAGTCTGAGGCAAAATCGCATGGATTCGGGTATTACCTGACAACAGATTGCATCTCCCTTCTGACCCAGCCAGTTAAAAATACAGTCCTCCTGTGTCTGTGCAGATGTTCTGTAAACAAACCCACTGTACTGTCAGTCGTATAAAAGTATAGCACATATAATTATGCACAGTGCATCACACAGGCACACCTTGGAGATATGGTGGGCTGGGTTCCATACCACTACGATAAAGCAAATATCACAAATTTTTTTTAATTTCCCAGTGCATATAAAAGTTAGGTTTAAACTATACTGTAGTCTATTAAGTGTGCAATAGCATTATGTCTAAAAAATGTACCTACCTTAATTTAAAATGTGTTCTTGATAAAAATTGCTATAGCAATCATCTGAGCTTTTAGCAAATCATCATCGTTTTGCTGGTAAAGGGCCTTGCCTCAACATCAGTGGCTGCTGACTGATCAGGATAGTGGTTGTTGGAGGTCGGGGTGGCTGTGGCAATGTCTTAAATAAGACAATAGTTAAGTTTACCACATCAATCGACTCTTCCTTTCACGAAAGGTTTCTCTGTGGCAGGCAATGTTGTTTCATAGCACTTTACCCACAGTAGAACTTCTTTCAAAATTGCAGTCAATCCTCTCAAACCCTGCAGCTGCTTTGTCTTCTAAGTTTATGTCCTATTATAAACCCTTCATTGTCATTTCAAAAATGCTCACAGCGTTCTCATAAGGAGTAGGTTCCATCTCAAGAAACCACCTTCCTTGCTCATCTATGAGAAGCAACTCCTCATCCATTCAGGTTTTACCAAGAGATTGCAGCAGTTCAGCCACCTCTTCAGCCTCCACTTCTAATTCTTGTTCTCCACCACATCTGCAGTGACTTCCTCCACTGAAGCCCTGAATGTCTCAAAGTCATCCATGAGAGGTAGAATCAACTTCTTCCAAACTCCTGTTAATGTAGATATTTTAACCTCCTCCTACAAATCATGAATGTGCTTAATGATGTCTAGGATGGTGAATCCTTTCCAGAGGTTTTCTATTTACTTTGCCCAGATCCATCAGAGGAATCACTCTCTGTGGCGCTGTAGCCTTACAAAGTGCATTTCTTAAATAGTAAGACCTAAAAGCAAGAATTACTCCTTGATCTATGGGCTGAAGACTGCATGTTGTCCTAGCAGGCATGAAAACAACATTCATCTTGTACGTCTCCATCAGAGCTCTTGGGTGACCAGGTGCATTGTCAATGAGCAGTAAATCTCAACAATAGGCTTAAAGTATTCACTCTACTGTGCTGTATATACTAAACTATAGTGTAAACAGATGTGCTGTCATCCAGGCTTTGTTAACCCATTTCTAGAGCACAGGAAGGATAAATTTAGCATCACTATGAAGGTCTCTAGGATTTTCAAAATGATAAATGACCATTGGCTTCAACTTAAGTTCACCAGCTGCATTATCCCCTAATAAAAGAGTCGTCCTATCCTTTGAAGCTTTGAAGCCAACACTGACTTCTCCTCTCTGGCTATGAAAGTCCTATCTTCTTTCAATAAGAGCTGTTTTGTCTATATTGAAAACAATGGAGTGACCTTTGTCAATGTTCTTAGATCTTCTGGAGAACTTGCTGCAGTTTCTCCATCTGCGCGTGCTGCTTCATCTTGCATTTTTATGTCATGGAGGTGGCTTTTCTCCATCGACCTCATGAACCAACCTCTGCTGGTCTCCAACATTTCTTCTTCAGCTTCCTCACTTCTCTCAGGCTTCACAGAATCAAAGAGAGTTAGGGCCTTGCTCTGGATTAGGCTTTGGCTTAAGAGAATCTTGTGACTGGTTTGATCTTCTATCCGGATCACTCAAACTTCCTCCATATCCATAATAAGGCTGTTTTGCTTTCTTATCACTCACGTGTTCACTGGAATAGCACTTTTACTCTCCTTCAATAACTTTTTTCTTTTTTTCAGAGAGTCTTGCTCTGTCACCCAGGCTGGAGTGCAGAGGCATGATCTCTGCCCACTGCAACCACCCCCTCTCTCAGGTTCAAGCAATTCTCCTGCCTCAGCCTCCCGAGTAACTGGCATTGCAAGAACTTTTTATTTGTATGCACCCGGGGCCCGGGTTTCACCCTCTCTCAGCTGTCCACGTGTTTTCCTCACCAAGCGTCATCATTCCTAGCTTTTATTTTAAAGTGAGAGTTGTGCAACCCTCCCTCTTATTTGAACCCTTGGAGGTCATTATAGAGGTATTAATTGGCCTAAATTCAATCTCGTTACATCTTGGGGAATGGGGAGGTCCAAGTATAGGGTGGGCCAGTGGGTGGAGACGTCAGAACACACGCAACACTCATCCATTAAGTTCGCCGTCTCCTATGGGCCGGTTCGTGCTACTCCAAGACAATTGTAATAGTGACATCAAAGATCACTCATCACAGGTCACCACAACAGATATAATAATGATGGAAATGTCTGAAATATTTTGAGATTTACCAAATATGACACAGAGGCATGAAGTAAGCATGTCCTGTTGAAAAAATGAAACCAATAGACTTGCTCTACGCAAGGTTGACACAAACCTCCAATTTGTAAAATACCCAATATCCATGAAGCACAATAAAATGAGGTATGCCTGTACTTGACAACAGTCCTAAACTACTATGTTATTGATTTACGTGTTTAACATACTGTATTTTTAATCTTTATTTTGGGTTGTACTCCTACTTATTTTTTTTTAAGCTGACTTAAAACAACTTCAGGAAGTCTTTCAGGAGATTTTCTATAAGAAGGCACTGTTATCACAGGAGATGACAGCTCCAGGCATGTTACTGGCCCTGGAGACCTTCCCGTGGGACAAGATGTGGAAGTGGAAGGCAGTGATTGATCATCCTGATCCTGTGCTGGCCTGGGCTCATGTGGATTTTGTGTTTTAAGTATTATTATAAAAGACTCAAAAAGTTAAAAAAAAAAAGGCTATGAAATAAAAATGTTACAGCAAGCTGATATTGATGTATTATTGAAGAAAATGTTTGTGTATGTTAGTATGGCCTAAGTGTCCAGTGTTTGTAAAGTCTACAGCAGTGCAGAGTAACGTCCTAGGCCTTCACATTCACTCACCACTCACTCACTGACTCACCCGGAGAGCTGCTACTCCTGCAAGCTCCATTCACAGTAAGTATTCCATACAGAGGCACTATTTTTTTAATCTTGTATACCATATTTTTATTCTGCCTATTTTGTTTAGATATATTTAGATATACAAATACTTACCGTTGTGTTACAGTTCCTCACGGTATTCAGTAGAGTAACATGCTATACAGGTTTGTAGCCTGGGAGTAACGGGCTACACGATATAGCATGGGTGTATAGTAGGCTGTATCATCAAGGCCTATATCAATGCATTCTAGGACGCTTACACAGCAACAGAATCATCTGACCATGCATTTCTCAGAACATATTGCTGTTCTAAGCCATGCGTGATTGTACGTACTTACACAGGAGACAAGAGAGTAGGTACAAACTTATCTCTACCACTAGAAAGCACAGTGCAGCACACTCATAGTCTCTGGATGAATTCTAAATCTCTCTAATGAATATTACATACGCATGTGTGTAGCTATTATGTGCATTTGATATCATATAAGGACCTTGCTCGTAGCATGAAGTTACCAGCTGTAAAATATATTTTATCAACTTGACAGAGTTCCAAGTGTCACCACACTATGTTCTAATAACTAGATAAATACTACTCTGAGACCTACCTTATAGAAGCAGAGGAATTGGCCACTGTCTTCAACATAGCTCACGGCATGGGATCGAATTCAGAGCATCCAGTGGGAATTCCTTATTTGTGTAAAATATTATTTCAGCACAGGTACCTGCTATCCCTGGGTTTAAAACACCAGAAGCCCTCTAGCTGCACAATGTCTGGCTTAAAAGCCAGGTGCATTAAAAGTCAGGTTCTGTCGGTCCTTGCATCTTGAAGCACAAATGAACTCAGGAGAGAGCTGCCCTGAACAATACCTGCGCCTGCAGGCACACAACTTCAGGTAACTGCCTCTGGGGGCTCGCCTAGAGGAAGTTGCTGGAAGCCAGTGCAAATGAGAACTGATTCCTGGGAGCAGAAAGAAACATTCGGGATCCTTAAAAGCAGAGATGCATTTGTGGACAACATTTGCACTGCATCAGACCAACATCATTTCAAAACACTTCAATCCATTGCCTAGAAACTTGGACTTCCATTTACAACCTGTGCACCACCCTGAGAAGAAAATAGAAAAAAAAAAAAAAAAAAAAAAAAAAAAAAAAAAAAAACAGCTGCTTGTGCATCTGTGTTAGTTTCAAAACAATATTTAAAAATTGGGGGGTTTGAGTTCTCTAAGGAAGAGGTTAGTTCACTAATAGATCCTAGACTGATGCTGCTCTTTCTTCAAAACAAAACAAAACAAAACAAAACAAAAACAGAAGCATAATTTGCAGAGTAAAATTCACTTTTTTAGTGCATAAATTTATGAGTGTTAACAAATGCATAGATCTATATCCACTACCACAATCAGGACATTCTAGAACATTCTGTACCCTCACCTGGGGAGTCACAGCTCCTCCCACTCCCAGCCCCAACAGCCAGGGATCTGTTTTCTGTCTCTATCGCTTTGCATTTTCCAGAATGGTGTATAAATACAATCCTCCAGCACATAGACTTTTGAAACTGGCTTTTTTCACTTAGCCCGTGATTCACTAGAGATCCATCCATGCTGCGTGTGCTGTGATGTCTTCCTTTTCATAGCTGAGTGCTATTCCTTCGTATGGTTATACCACAGTTTGTTTGTCTGTGCACCAGCTCAAAGGCATTTGGGTGGTTTCTTGCTTGGTGCAATTGTGAATACAGCAGCTGTAAACATTTGAGTAGAGTCGTTTTGTGAGAACATACATTTTCACGTCTCTTGGGTAAATACCAAGGAAGGGATTGCTGGATCATGTGGTAAAGACATGTTTAACTTTTTGAGAAAGATGCAGTTTACTTTCCAGCCAATGTGGACTAAAGATATATTGCCTTCCCTTTAAGAGGAATGAATAAACATTCTTTCTGTTAGGAAATTCCTCTTCATAGAAACAGTGAATGGAAACAATGCATGGAAAATTAGATCAGAAGAATTGTAAAATGGGCTTGGTCCAATCTCTGAATTTTTCAGAATGAGGAAACTGAAGCCCAGAGAAATGGAGCACATCCAAGTTCATGCAGGAGCAAGTGATGGATTTGGATTGGGGGTGGGGGCTCCTCCCCCAGGCTCCGCTCCTGTCGGCCTTCCACTGGCTGCCGGCTCTGTGTAGAGTCTCCTGTGAATTAGAGAGCTTGGAGGAAAATCTATTTAAGGAAAACACGTCCTATATTTTAAGGAATAAGTAGGGTGTAGGAGTGGAAGCATCCAGGTAAATTATTTACATTAATCAAATTCATTGAGGAATGACTCAGCCCCCATTTCCTTTGTCCCAGTTACATACATCTCTAACCTACTGGATGTCAGACCATCTCTCCTTCTGGAGAGCAGCTAATACGAACATTAACACATGTGTGTTTACCTTAATTATTATTAAATTCCTACGTATAAAAATATGACATTTGTGGCAAACAAAGCTCACTGTAGTAGCAGGCTCCATGACACACGAAGACATAATCTGAATTTTGTTCCAAGTCCATTTATTTGATTCAAGTCCCTCTTCTTAGATAAATTCATAGTTAGTGCACAGAAATTTTCTAATAAACACCTGAGATTAAAATACTATCTCTGAGAGCAAAATTACAATTTGTAGTTGCAACATGCATTCAATTATGATAACTCAGAGAAAGGAAAAAATAAGGAGAAGAAAAAAAAAACTACATACGCCAAGAAAAAGTATTCGAAAGTAATTCAAATATTAATTCCATAATCTGTTTTTAATTACCCACATTATGATCATGTACAGGGTGATCATTTCAGAATCTCAAATATCCAATACTTTGGCCCGAAGCTGTGGGGGTAATTTCTTTATAACTGGGTAAGAATATGTCATCTATGTCTGGTCTAGATTCAGCAAGAGTATTTGCAAGTGATATCTAAAGTCTCATATCTGGATTGGGTTCAGTCTGTGTGAAAACATCCTACTAATATTGCTTATTTTGTCTAATACCTTCACAAAGCATTTAAAATACTTTTACCCCTTATACACGTACTTCTCTTTTCTAGTTCTATAATCTGGTTTTGTGTGGTTTCGTGGGGGAGTCTAGGTAAGAGCCAAGGCATCTGCTGTTGTCAACCTTCAAGAAATTCCAAATGTCAAATGCTGTGGAAAGAAATGTTTGCTTTTCTGGTTAGAGTAAGACCCTAACCCCAAACGAAATGAAGCCCTCTTGATCCTACCTTCTGCCTTTCATCTTCCTCCTTCTTCTTGCTGCGAGCGTTGTGCTGGCCTCGGATGTGTTCTGGAATATTCTGCCCTAGCATTCAGAAGCCAAGGGCTGAAAACCCTTGTTTGCCCCAGTGCAGATGAGACAGACTGGGCCCTCCACAAAGGCTTTATTAAAAAGTAAAAGAGGCCACGCACCGTGGCTCAGGCCTATAATCCTAGCCACTGTGGGAGGCAAAAGCAGGCAGGTCCCTTGAGGTCAGAAGTTTGAGACCAGCCTGGCCAACATAGTGAAACTCCATCGCTACCAAAAAAATACAAAAAAGTTAGCTGGACGTGGTGGCATTCGCCTGTAATCCCAGCTACTCCAGAGGCCGATGCACGAGAATTGCTTGAACCTGGGAGGCGGAGAATTGCTTGAACCTGGGAGGCGGAGGTTGCAATGAGCCGAGATTGTGCCACTGCACTCCAGTCTGGGTGACAGGGTGAGACTCTGTCTCCAAACAAAACAAAAACCAAACAAACAAACAAACAAAAAAAGTAAAGGAGCGCAGAGAAGAATGGCTCACCATGTATACAAACTGAACAATTCATAAGCCTTCCATACTCAGCTGACTTCCTGAGCCAACAGGGCTTGTTTCATTTCACAAGGCTTCCTAAAGTGTAAAGACGTTGCACCTCGGTCATTTCTGTTACGCTTTTCTCTCAAACCCAAACACCCTTTAATTTTCCTGTTTGTACTAGCAATCTGTGAACCTACTTGTTACCCAGACACCGGAAATCACGTATGCCCTCTTCAGGGAAAGCCTGACACTCTCTCCTTCTTTGGCAGACTGGCCTTGCCCTCAATCAGCTCTGTTTCTTAACAGTTCTTGAGCTTTTCAACCACAGAGAGAGGGTGGACTCTCAGAACCAGCGGGTCTAGCTAGGAGAGGAAGCCACATGTCCATCCCAGAAGAGACAGGAACATGGTCGACCTGTGCCCTTTCTCTCAACCTTTGTAGACCCATGTTACCTCCTCCAGGATGGGCACTCAGGAGAGAGGAATCAGCCCCAGGTTCTCTGCTGGCAGAGCCTCCCCTCTTTGGCATGAAAGTCTTTGGAAGTCACTCGTCCACAAGGCAGGTGAGTTTATCAGCTTTTGTTGGTTGCTCAGCCCAGGGCAGCTGGTGTGCTGTGCTGGGCTGCGGAGCCTTCTGTCCTTCTCAGCTCTGGAATCTCAGCTCAAGGGTCGACACAAACAAAGCACATCACCAGGAGAAGCCACCCTCTCAGACCCTAGTGGTCCACCTTTCTTTTGTTGTTGTTGTTTATGTGGAGTCTCACTCTGTCGCCCAGACTGGAGTACAGTGGTGCAGTCTTGGCTCACTCCAACCTCCGCTTCCCGGGTTCAAGTGATTCTCCTGCCTGAGCCTCCCGAGTAGCTGGGATTATGGGCGTGCACCACCACACCCAGCTAATTTTTGTATTTTTAGTAGGGACAGGATTTCACCATGTTGGTCAGGCTGGTCTCGAACTCCTGACCTTGTGATTGGCCTCTCAAAGTGCTGGGATTACCAGCATGAGCCACCGTGCCCAACCAGTGGTCCGCCTCTCTAAGACACACACAGGATGTCTGGGGGGAATTTGGAGGCTGCTGCTCTCCATGGACATGGGTCCTGAACCTGTATCTTGTGGGTGGTGACATAGATGCTAGGTGCCCCAGTGTATGCAACAGCGGCATTGCTGCCCTCACTGTCTTTCCCTGAACCCCATTTTCTTTCTTTGGTCCTGTCCATTATTGGTTTATAAAGTCACCCAAAGGCATGCAGAGGGTCTCACACAGATGCCAGTGGAGGTCATGCAGGGTGGCATGTGCCTGCCAGAAACCAGCGTTGGCAAGACAAGGATACTGCGCCCCCCATCCCTGAAGTTTAATGTTCCATCACAAAGCCAGGTTCAGGAGGAAACAACATTCAGAAGGCCAGGCACATATGAGACTGCAAGGCAATCATTATTTCCAGAGTGCTGCTGTGAGCAGGGCTCCGTGTACGGTTGCGCTCCAGAGTCTTTAGAAGTGTCTGGTGACACAACTCAGAATATGCAACAACCAAGTGTTCTTTATGGTCATTAAGCTAAGAATAAGTGCTTCCAAACTCTAGCAAATATGACATTGTGATACCCGTTGCCTTGCATCTGATAATTCAAGCTTGATCACAATGCACTACTTCCAGTGGGAAATAATGGAGCGGAACTCTCAACTGAGAACTTTCTCCTCCATATGGTTCACAAGTTCCCTGGGATGTGCAATCCTACTGGGAGCGCCATCTGGATAAACTCCACACAGGCCCATGCGGAGGCAAGCTCTTCACGCTAACTCAGCCGCAGATTTCATTCTCCTGCAAATACATTCAGACAAAAGGTGAGATTTCCTTCTACCTTTCTTCCTGGCTATTCGCTCTTGCAAGGTGCAGCTTATGCAGGGTATCTCTTTTCTGGGTAATGAGCCAAACTTGCAAACCTAAAAAGATGAATTGGAGAATTTCCTACCTCATTGAGGACCCACCGCAAGTAGTTTTCTCTCCAGCCACGGATACGTTTTACTGGTGGAATAATCAGATTCGCCATCACACTAACAGTGAACTTGTCTTATCTTCATGACCAGAGTGTCAAGTCCTAAAGGGCCAAGAGGGGTTTTGCAAATGTCTGGGTTTCTTCCATTGTCTAGGCACAGAAGATGAGGTAGGATTCTTAGTGGCAAGCGAAAGATTAGCATAAACAGAAGGAAATTCATTGAAAGGAAATTAGGTGGCACAGGGAAACACTGGGGAGACTAGAGAAGGAGGCTCAAGGCTACGTTTTAAGAAACACTTCCCCAGATAAGCTGCCTGGCTGTATTAATTAATCGTCTCCATTGCCCCAGTTGGCAGGACTGCACCAGCAAGCCACAGCCATGAGCCTGGACAGGTCTTTGTGCAGGTGGCATGACCTTGCACCCCCTCTCCTGGTGCCCTTTGTCTAGCGTCTCTAATGCTTGAGTCAATGTCTGGCCTCAGTGAATTTGATTGGGAGTGAGTAGGTTACACATTGGAGCCTCAGGGACAAGGGATGCTGGGAAAGTCGTTATCTATAATTTGCTGCTTCTAAAGAGGAGATAGTCTTTGCACAACATCACAATTTATGAAATAGGATTCAGGCACTGGACAGAGAAAAGGAATCCCAAATATCCAGCCCACACAGTATGTGTTTTATTACTATTTACACTTACAAATGGAATAAACCATGTCAGTAGAGAGGAATCAGAAATGAATGTGTCCATGTCTGGGCTGGTTTTTCAAAGATGTCAATTCATTCATGTTCTCTCTCCAGATGAAATTATCTTCCTAATTAACCATTTGAAGAATTCTAAATATACTGACAGACTTTCCAGGCCTGAAGACCCACACCAGGGCTGTAACTCCTTTTCCGTTGGAAACAGGACAACCTTGGATGTCCTGTTTCCTGCCAGACAGTCTTAAAATTATCACCACACATGAGCTGATAGGTGCTGTGTTATATATTCTTTTAGACCTGTGTGTTGTACTTTTAACAATATTTATGACCCTTTAAAAACTATACTGAAGGAATTCTCCTGGGAAAGAGCAGGATCATGGAGGCAATAGATACCAGAAAGAGAAGGTGAATTCATTGTCCACTTTCTAGTTATGTGAGTCTATGTGTGTGTGTCCGTGTGCACACTGGGGAAAGAAAACATCATGTTTCTAATCTAGAAGCACTAAGAATCCAACTGTACCAAGACAAGTTACATGGACCTTCTGTTTGCTTGAATGTTCTTTAGCTGGATCCAAACTCCCCAGATAATTTATACAATCATCTGCTCAGCTTTGACTGTATAGACCAACCCTACACAAATACTGACAGAAGCCTGCCCAACTCTTTCTTGCTAGAGCCGAATTGGCAATAGAGGCAGCAGCATTTTCCTAGTCATAAAAGCTACACACTTTTAGGGAATTCCATTTTTAGAACCTTGAGAATTTTATAAATGTATGCCATGTGCACGGAACTGTTTTGGAGCTTGTGAGAATGATTAAGACACAAACCCTACTCTAGAAAAGCTCACTATCTAGTAGTGAATAAAAATAGGGCACGTTGTACAGCACTGTTCCTGAAGGTAGCATTGAATACTATCTCAGTAGTATCAGAAACACGGTGACAGCAATTTTACAAGACACCTAAGGAAACGCCCCTGGAATTTATTTGTAGATTCTAAAGTGCAAAAACACTTACCCCAACATTGAAATAAAGAAACAAGCTATCTGTAACGCATAAAAGAACTATAAAATAATCTAATGATATCTGAAAAGCAAAGAAAAAGGGCATTTATCTGACTCTAGAGCTTTCTGTACAACTCTCACTCTTACCTCCCTCAAATATCCAATAGCTATTTCACTTAACTGAAGTGGTCAGTAACAAATGTATAAGATTAGCGTAAATCATCACACTCCTCTTAGAGTTTAAAGCAATTCATCACTCCATCATTGAGAGGTGAGTGCATGAGAACTCTTGTTCCTGCTTTAAGTTAAGATTTTTCAGTAATGCGTTCAACATGACATAATCAAGCGAGACAAAATAAAGCAACAGTAAAACTGAAGCTGGTCATATAACCTAGATTACCATTCTGGTATTTGGGTCATCTTGCAACAGGTTCAATGCTGAGTGGGAGTTGGGCAGGGGTCAGGAGTAGTGGTGGAAAAATCAAAAGAAAAACAGCAAAGTTGAAGTCGAGAAGTTTCCTTGGCTATCTAAAAGTGTTTTAATACTGTGCTTAAAAAAAAAAGAGTAGAAAGTGCTGCTATCTACAGCATTTGGCCAGACTAGTAAATTGAAGTTAGTTTCTGGAGCTTTAATTAAATGGCAAAAATTTCTTGGTTGGCCCAGTGCTAGTCTGAGAAGGAACTCAAGAAAAAGAGGAGTCACGGGATGTCAGCGTCAAAACATGTATCAGAGAGTTCCCCTTCTCATGGAAAGATTGCGTTATTTTTCAAGAATTAATGTTTCTTTATTTGGAATATCATTTTCTGCCCCTTTCTTCTCTTCTGAAGAAGTCATATACATTCTTTGAAACCCAAATCAGACATCTCCTTTTATACAGTGCCTTCCAGGAGCCTGTGCACGGTGCCAAGTCATCCTCCAGAACTCACCATGACTCACTGCTCTCTTACCACGACACAGAACGCACGTGACCAGCTCTGCCTCTGGACCTGCCTTTGATCTCTGAGCCCCAGTGCCTTGCACAAAGGAGCTAGCCAGTATACGTCACTAAACGAATGAACTGATGAACCAATCATGAAGGTAACAAGACAAAAATGCCACGCATCTGCCGTGCTCCTACCTCTGGACGCTGAAAACACATGGAGAGAAGAGAGAGATGCATGTTCAACACAAGAAAATGTGAAGGTAGAAGGAAATTAACACTTGACCAAATACTGACAAATGCCAGGCACATCTCCACTGTATATTTTCTCATTTATCCCTATGAAAAACCCAGTGAAATAAATATGATCAGCCCCCTCCGACAGATGAGGAAACCAAGGCCAGTAAGTTCCACCAAGGTTCAGAATCTCTTTCTGTAAATGTAGTGTCTCCCTAATTAATGACTTGAATATCCATTAATTTCAAAATGAGGTATTAGGTAAATGTAAATATAATAGCTTTTCTTCTTTAGTACCTTTGTCAAGTATTATTAGAGCTTAGATTAAATGATATCATTTAATTGAGAGGTGATGATAGTGAGGCTTTCTCCAAACATAATTTGCGTAGCTCAGGAGTTCAAGAAAAACAGGAGCCAAAATACCAGACCAAACCTATGCATAAAAACATGGAAGGGCCTTGAGTGTGCTTGTATTACAACTTTTATCCAATGCCAGGAGATGTGCTAGATAAATTACTTGTAATGTTGGTCCTATGTAAGTCTGGATTTTTAAAAATTTCTTTGATTTTTGCCTGGGTGTGATGGCTCACACCTGTAATCCCAGCACTTTGGGAGGCTGAGGCAGGCAGATCACTTGAGGTCAGGAGTTCGAGACCAGCCTGGCCAACATGGTGAAACCCTGTCTCTATTAAAATACAAAAAATTAGCCTTGTGTGGTGATATGTGTCTATAGCCCAGCTACGTGGGAGACTGAGGCCCAAGAACCACTTGAACCCAGCAGGTGGAGGCTGCAGTGAGCTGATATCACGCCACTATACTCCAGACTGGGCGACACAGTGAGATTCCATCTCAAAAAAAAATTCTTTGATTTTTGCTCCCAATATAATTTCTGTCACTTAATTCATACAGAAAACATGTCTGCTATACTTTCTTAGGAATCATGCTTTCTTGTGAAATTATTTTCTGTTACAGTTCATCACCTTTGTACTGTCTCCTTACATGCATTTCAAGATGACGCAATATAATCATCATGCTTACGGATCTTGAAGTCAGAAAGAACTGGCTTCTAATCCCTGTTCCACCCCCATTAAATTGCAAATTAGGATAGAGAAACTCTCTAAGCCTCAATTTTGTGGTTAAAAATAGAAAGGATAATACCTACTTTACAAGGTTATTATACGTTTTAAGTAAAATACTGAACATAAATTGGTACCTATTACCAAGCCTAGCATCAGAAAGGACTCAATAAAAGGTAAGTTTTAATTCAGGATCTTCTCATTCAAAATAATTTTATAGACAGCTGCCATATCTAAACTTCTAATACATACAACTAATATGTTATATTTTTTATTGGAAACATTGTTAACTTCACACCCAATACAATTCAAAAATCTTAATCTAAAATTTAAGACCTGAATCGTTTTAACTTCCCTTCATACAGCCCACATTTCAGCTAAAATAAAGAAAGTATTGATTTCTCAGCATAATTTAATTTTCTGTACCTGCATCTTTGCTCTTGTTTCCTTGTTACCCAAAATATTCAAATTCACATTTTTCACAGTCCAGTTTAAGAGCAATTTTTATGTTAGATTTACACATATACACGTATCTTATCCCTTCATTATCTTTAGAGGCAGGTGAGACTGAAGGATGTCTGGAATTTCCTATGATTCTGCTGTCTTCCTTCTTCAGAACAGGAGCAAAGAGTTGTACAGAAAAAGACACTCACTAGGTTACTTCCAAGACCAACGCTTGGGTACTAATTTTCTCTGGCTCTTGGTAAGGGCCTATTAGAATGGAGTTCTCGGGCACCCACCCTTGTTTATCATAAAAGGAAACTAAACCCTGCAGTCTAAATCTCTTAATTAGAAGACACATTAAAATCATCTGGGAAGTTTTTCAAGATACATAAGGCTGGTCCTTCCATAGACATATTCCAGTCAGTGCTTCTGGGGTTGGGGACTGGCAGGAGCAAACTGAAAAAGCCTCATAAGTCACTCCGAGGCCCATCTCCGTAGTTCTAGAGCCAAACCACTCTTCCATGGCCCTCCAGGCTAGGAATCTCGTGGGATTGCATGTTGTAGCAATGTATATCCAATTGTGTAATTGACACCCCATTCTACTTCATATTTACTCCCAATGCTGGGCAAACATTAGACTAGATTTTAAGAGGTGGTAGCAGAATAAAGAGCAAATAAAACCATCTCAATTTATTTCATTCCACTATAAATAAAGTCTTACCCTGGTTTTTGATTATCGGCCATTTTGGCTTCAGTTAAAATTTACAAATCTTTATAATCACTACTGCTTCTCAACATGTCAGAACATTTACAACTTGTGTGAATAATCCTGCATTTAAACTCACAGAAACATTTTGTATTAAGATTTTTAAAGCCTCAGGCCACAGCACGAGAATTGGCGGCTGCCCAGTTAATAAACCTGTCTTTAAATTTGGTGAATTGGCACCTGTAAGTCTCCTTTCCTCTTCTTTCCCCTCTTCCCACACCGCTTTATTTACCTTTTCCAACTAGTCCTTTCCATTATTCAAAGGGTAAAGTTCACCATATGTATAGAGAAAGCTTACCCTGTCACATAGACATGTTTTGTCTTTAGGAAGCACTTGAGGGTGAGGAGGGACACATGCATGTGGAAAGCACCGTGGAGGCCTGTGATGAGATCACCTTGGCAATTCTTTATCTTCTTCCCACTTCCCTGTGGTCCAGAGAGAGAGCATGCTCAGTGGCACTTTGGGACGTTTTGTGCCACCTGGTGGAATTTTCTTGGAAGAGAATTATCCGGGGTCTGAATTACCATTCAGCTTGATCATCACCTGAGGCATTTTCTCAGTGCTTAATATTACCAGTCTAAGTGTAGATTCCCCACTGTGTCAGGCAATTTAACTGCACTAGGCCCATAATAAAGTTTTTTTTTTTTAATGTGAAAATTAGTCTTTAGTGAAAGAGACCTATTTTGTTAGCTGCTGGGAAAATTCAGGTACAGCAACGCCATCCACACGTTGGGTCATTCTACTCTACTCTGGTTAATACGGGGGGATTACTGCCAACCTTCTAGCAGGCAGCTCACAGATGTTACCACTGCTTTCCATTAGTTAGAGACAAAAGTAATTATAATTAACTTTTTTCCTTTACCCTCACCCCCAGGAAGTCAAAACAATCTGATAATGTCATATTTAGCAATTAGTGATGTCACTGTTTACTCAAGCAGAGATTTTTTTGCTAACATAAAAGGGATTTTAACAGCACATGGACTGAAGCGATAACTGATTTGAGTGGTTGAAAGTCTTTCCTGAGAGGCTCACACTAACACCAGTGAAAACCAGCTGGGCCGAGGCGCCACGTCAATGCCTCCCCCAAAAGAGGCTGTCGTGGGAGCTTTGGGTCAGGTATGCACACTGCCTGTCTAATACGTTAGCTTTTCTTCTTTCAAACTGCAATTATTAGCCACCCACTGTGTTCTATGATGCAAATAAAGTGACTCAGCATTGACAAAATTCACAGTTCTAATTCTCTTTCACTCACACGGTTTTCTTACCTACTGTGAGATCTGTCACAAAGAGATGGAAATGCTCTTCAGAGACAGACTAGATAAAGTCAGGGACCCTCTTCATCTGGCATGGAACAATAGTGTCCAAATGACAAAGAAATCCAACATCCTGAGAAATTTCCAAACTTCAATTCTAGAAAAAAAAAAAAAAAAAGAGGCCGGGTGCAGTGGCTTATGCCTGTAATCCCAGCACTTTGGGAAGCCCAAGGTGGGTGGATCACCTGAAGTCAGGAGTTCCAGACCAGCCTGATCAACCTGGTGAAACTCCATCTCTACTAAAAATGCAAAAATTAGCTGGGCGTCATGGCAGGCGCCTGTAATCCCAGCTAGTAGGGAGGCTGAGGCCGGAGAATTGCTTGAACCTGCGAGGCGGAGGTTGCAGTGAGCAGAGATTGCACCATTACACTCCAGCCTGGGCAACAAGAGCAAAACTCCATCTCGAATAAATAAATACATAAATCAATAAAATGAAATTTTTTTAAAAAAGAAATAAAACCCTTTATTGAGGTTAGAAACAGACACATAGGCAAAAGCATAAGGGGAGGGCTATCTTTCTGGAAATACAGCTCTAGAATTCTAAGGAGCTTGGATATATTCCCTACCTCCTCAGCTAAAAGGTAAATCTTTGGGAAACAAGAAAGTCCAATGCCAGTCAGTAATTCCAGAGTGTTAATACCATAGTCCTTCCTGATCAACAAGGATGCACCTGAAGGTGTTTTTCTGTGGCTGCTGTTGTTCTGTGTTAGCTTAGTTTGGTTTAATCCACGCATGCATATTTGGTGCTCGGAATTCTTTCCACATTAACGCAAGTCAAGACTTTTCCTTAGCCTACAACTACAGCCACTATTTGTACTGCTTGTAACTTCTGACATTTCTATCTCTTAGATTCATGTCTGCTGGCTTCTTCTGCACTGAAAGAACCACCCAGTTCTGATTGCTCTGTGCCCTGCTGGTCCCAGCAGTGCCCAATCATGCTGCGTTCCGCGGGAAGCTGTTCTTCAACAGTCCCAGGAGGAATGCTTTCACTCCACCCTGTTTGCAGCTGTTCCATTAAGGCTCGCCACACAGCAGCTTCTTAGGTGTCCTTTTGTCATCTAATATCTATTTTCCATAAATATCCACCTCAACAGCATCACTTCAGTATTTGTAGATGGGCTGTATTCCATGGTTTGGTTTTATAGACCTGAAAAATAAGGAACAGGAACTGAGGAGCTTAACTGAGGATCACTCCTCTAACTTAATCTGAACAGTGAGAGATGGCGATATGACCAATAAGACTGAAAAAATAGCCTATTCCTTCAAGAATTTTAAAACAATGAGCATGGAAAAAAGCATGTGTGGAAGTTGCCATGTACAAAGCTGTGTGATTTCAGGATAGAAGCTAAGTTCTCTGAATGTCAGTATTCCTATTTGGGAAAAAAAAACAAAAAACAAAAAACTAATTTTGGCTACTGTGTAGAATCATTATAAGAATTAGAGCCAAGTTATACAGGTTAACACCTGAAACAAAATGAGAACTCAAAGCACATCTAGTAGATATTGTTATTATTAAATAATTACTATTAATACCATAAAGCAAAGCAAAGTATCCCTTCCTTCAACACCTGAAAAATGGAAAAAAGTTACTGGACCAGAAAAAACTGGAAAAGATAAGAGAAAAAATAAGAGTTATAATAGAATCTATAATAAGCTCATGATTCTTAGCTACTCCTAAAATTATTACAAATAGAGACACATGGCAGACTGAATTCACTAAGTTACCTGAGATGAGACCCAGGCTGGAGTCCAGCTGCATCACTTACAACCCATGCCGGCACGGGCAATTCATGCTCAGGTAAAGCACTTCTACAATGATGGAGTTTGGTTGTTTCTACTGGTTTAGGACCCTGTACACCTCAATAAGACCAAAAGAAAGTAAAATACTTTCTCTGGTTATTCATATGAACATCTATTGGTTTGAAGATGGGTCAGCATGCTAGGCGTATGGGCCAAATCTGGCCTACTGCCTGGTCTTATAAATAAAGTTTTATTGGAATGCAGATACCCTCATTCGTTTACATACTGCTTATGGCTACTTTGTGTTAAGATGGCAGAAGTGAATCGTTGTAACGGAAATCATACAGCCCACAAAGACTGAAATGTTTACTACCTTGCCCTCTATAGAAAAAGACTGTTGGTAAAAATAAGGTCCACTAACAGAAATGAAACACCAAATGGGGAACCACAGATTGTCAAACAGTTTCTTGAAGTAGTTTGGTGAACAGCTTCTTATGAGAAAAGATAGAGAACTCTTTGGATTTGATCCTTTGTCTATTTGTTTTTCAAAGAAGGATCAGTTGCCAGTATGCAAATCATGTCAGAGGTTATCAAGAGAAAATTAAATTCACAATTTGAAAGACATTAGTAAAGAAAAGGAAAATACATTTCAGAGAAATGAATTTCAACAAGTTGAAGGAATGGCTAAGATGCATTTAACTGGAATAAAATCTCTGAGATGTGAGACAATGGGATGTTCATTGCTTAGCCCTTTCTTGGACAGATAGGAAAGCAAACTTAACTAAAGCATTAGGTGTAAACACGGAGTCATGTGTTCTCCAAATATTGAAATTTTAAAGAAAATGGAGCCCTGAAGTGTCTATAAAGATTTCACCAAACATGAAGCTCAGCCAAGACTAAAGATATCCAAAGAGAGAGCAAAATTGTAGAGGACTGAAACAAATAAATTCTTTTAACTCAGAAAAAAAAAAAAAACCCATAGCCACAGAATTCAATAGAAGTGAAAACATATCACCCCAAAAAGGGACAAGCAGTAATAAACTCTTAAGAAAAAGTGGAGACGTTTCAAGAATTTTTTTTCATATGGAAAGATTTTTCAAAAGTGCCTGTCTAGGCCTCCCACCATGCTGCTAGCCTGCAGTCCTGGAAGAAACCTGCCTTCTCTCCACCCTTAGACTACAAGGTCAGGGCTTCTGCCCTTAGGCCTCACTTCTCAATTTAGTCCCAGACTTGTCAAGAGAGGGTGGCCCCAAGTGTAGAGGGGAGAGGAAGAAGCAGAGAAGGAAGGGAAGGGCAGAGAAGCGTGTCTTCCATTGGCCAGCACAGAATTTCCATCCCACAGCCTTCCCATCTTGTTGTCCTTCAGCCCAGGATACAAAGGTGGGGCTAGCCTTGCTCACAGGGATCTGTGAGTCCCCATAGCCCCCAGCCTGGAAGGCACAGATGCTGAGAGATACAGGGTCAGCCTCCAGCAGGGGACAGTGCTGAGACTTCCTGGCCAGGGCGCTCCAGACACCCGAAGAAAACTGTCCTTCATGAACACGGAGGGAGTCGAAGGTATCTGAAGACCATGGGAGAGATTTGCTTTTTTTTTTTTTTTTTTTTTTTTGGTAATTACAAACTACATGTATATTGATTTTTCTTTCTTTTAATAAATCAAAAGGACACAGTGCAGTCATTAAAAACCAGATGGTGAAAGGAATTTCAACGCTGATAGTATATTAGCTCAAAGAAATACAGAAGCATGCATAGAAGCACGATGCGCTTAAATGTTAACAGTCCTTATTCCTGAGTGCTGGGATTTAGTTGGTTTTCCCCCATAATTTTCACCTCTTCGAAGATGGGTTTCTCCTGCTTTCATTATGAGAAGAAAATGTAACAGATATTGTCAATGTTCAATACAGCCCCCTAATTGCTGGGGCCATGGGGTCTGGTGTGAGTGAAGCAGCATTAACCTCAGAGACTCTCCAAGCACAGGGAGCTGTTTTCTCCGTCTTGGGCGTAGGGTGTTCTCAGAGGAAGTCTGACAACCCCACAAAACATTCAACACTCCTCCTGTCCTGAGCACCTTGCACGGGAGGCACTTCTAGAGATGGAATTTTCCTGAGGCTGCATCTCTGTCTTACTTCCTCATTACAGACCACTCAACATTCTTCTCGGCCGGTAACACCAATGACTCAAACATAATGACCGGGCTGGGCAACGTGGCTGACACCTGTCATCCCCACACTTTGGGAAGCCAAGGCAGGAGGATCACTTGAGTCCAGGATAACCTGGCAAAACCCATCTCTACAAAAACAAACAAATAAATAAATAAATTAGCCCAGTGTGGTGGCATGTGCCTGTAGTCCCAGTTACTCGGGAGGCTTAGGTGGGAGGTTCACTTAAGCCTGGGAGGTTGAGGTTGCACTGAGCCATGTTCGTGCCACCACACTCCAGCCTGGGTGACAGATTGAGACCCTGTATCAAAATAAATAAATAAATAATACTGCATCAATGCACATGTGAACAATGTTTTATAATATTAATCAAGTGGTGTGTTGATTGTTCCAACAGACATGGGGTCTTCAACCGTTAGCTCCCTGAGCGATCGAGGGTGTTTATCTCATTGCTTTGGATGCTAGATCATCAACACAAGTTTTGTTGGTCCTGGTAACAAGGAAGAAAGAAACAAAGTCACAGAGTACTAATTTCTCTTCCAGCATCATATAATGTTTTAGCAAGACCAATGAAACTAGAACAAACAGACTGGAGTCCCCATCGTCAGGCATTTTGGCAAAGTCATTTTGGGGAAATCACATTTTGAAAGATGAACATCTTATAGTGAATGTGCTGATGAATAATTTATTGTATCACATCAAGTCACATCCAGCACTTTCTTTTGAATTCTGGGTCTATCGCCTGAGCTCATTCCTGCCCTGACTTACGCCTTCTCAGCTACTCTCTAGACCTCTCTGAGCAGCATCTCACTTTCTTACCCACCAAATATAGTCCCCTGGCCTGTAAATCTCTCCTGAAACTTTCCCTCGACAATGCAGCCTCTAGGCTTCTGTGCCAGTCATATCTACACAAATGGGATTTTTACGGCCTGCTGCCATTTCCTTTATGTCTGACTTAGGTTGTAAACTCTTCAGGGCTGGGGCCTTGGCTTTTTATGTTCCGTGACGGCGTGTGCACACCTGCAGCAGCTATAATGCTAACAAGTGAGAAAGCCCTGTCTCTTACCGCCCAGCCTACTCTACCCCAGAAAAGGAACCTTCCCGGTTGCAGGTCCTAAATCCTACATCAGAGTCACCATTTGCAGAAACGTGGGGGTTCCCCATTGGCATAGGTCATTTGGAATTTTGTTTGTGTGTTCTATCAAACCAAAGCATTACCAACAACCAGAAGTTGAAAGACATGAATCAATAAGAAGCAGACTTCACACACAATTGAGTGCGACCCCGTGGCCAACAACTCATTCAGTGGAAACCAGTGGAGGCTACTTCTGACCTGAAGAGGTGAAAGCCTACTTTAGAGTTGAGTGTCTAATTGGTTGTAGTAAGCCTAGATGATAAGATTTAGCAGGGAGAGGTTTGGGAAGAAAATCAACACTGGGAATTAACATAAATTAAACACTTCCGAGAGAGAGAAAATGAATTAGTTATTTAAAAGTACAGAATTAAATAAAAAGGAATGCCTTCTCTGTAGCGCATGCTTGATGGTGGCGTGAGCCACTTGGTCATGACCTGCGCTTTACTGGAGAGAATCCCACACCTGGGCACCGGTCTTTTACTTATGACCATCAGATGGCCTTTCCTCATCGGGGCTGGGTTCTCGGTTTGTGGTAAGTGTGGAGGCCAGATGTCTGGCTCTGTCACTTATGCTGCATGATCTGGAGCAAACAACCTGCTCAAGGACTGACAGAAGGGAATAGAGGAGATAATGGTCCCAGCACAGCCCTGGCCCCCAAGCATGCCCTGCACGCACATAAGCCTCTCGCTCCCCTTCACACTTCTGGTGCAAGGGTGCCCTGCTCTGGAGGTTTTGTGAGAGTAGTGTCTAATAGATCCATATACTGTGTGTTATGATCTCATTTGCTAATTGTAACTCTGTCTTACCTCCTCAACAACATTTTAAGCTCCTCACAGGTAGAGAGTCTTATACTACTGTATTTGATTGATCTAACATATTTGAAATACCTTTTTCCCCATTGTTTGACTTTATAATAGCATGCTTTGATGTATAAATTGAGCTGCTATGTATCTGAAAACGATATTCTTTCAGCTTTCTCAGTTATGATAGTTTATTTTGCAATCCATCAAGCATTCTTGAATATCTACTTGTATGCTATAACTTAGCACTACAAGAGAAAAGAATAGAAAACAGTGAACAAAACAAGCCAGCAGAAGGAGTCCTCACGGAGCACCCAGATCTGCTCCCAGAGTCTGCTTTCTGCTTCTCCAGTTATCTCTGGGAATCATAGCTAGCCACAGGCCCTTCCTACCCTTTCCTGCTACCAGGCCTCAGTAGAAGAAACAACTAAGGACATCCTATAACCCTGAGTGGAGTTTCATGGGCGGAAGAGATGTTCCTGGTGGCCCAAGTTGAAAGCCAAAATAAGATTTACAAATATTTCACCAAAGGTCCCATGTGGCAGTGTACCAGAGTCAGGGTCGTGGGTGCCAGCAGGCAGAACAGGCCAGGAGTGGAGCAGGAGACTGAGCAGGGGACAAAGCAGATGGCAGAGGCCAGTCATCTCTAGGTTCAGGGCAGGAAGCCCGGGGGCCACAGGAGGCAGGTGGAAGGGGAGCTGGTCTCGGTACAGGGAAGGTCAAAGGCGGAGAAGCAGATCCAACCCCAGAAGAGGGATGGGGTTCACATTGGAAGAATTTGCCCTGCATCCACATTTAGTGACCCAGAAGGCAGGATCAGAGTCAGGGCAGAGTCAGGGACAAAACACAGGCGTCAGGGTTGCAGGTGAGTCTGGGTTTGCTGCGTGGTGGCAGCAGCACTCGCTCAAGTGTGGGTGGCGTGTGGCCGGGAGTGTGGCCACCACGGTAATTTCACTTCGCTCCTCTGTCTCAGCTTAACAAAGGTGAGTGGGCTTCAGAATCTACATGATTTCAGGTCCTTCCCACCTCTGAAACTCTGCGGATCTATGCATCAATAAGACATCAGTGTGTCAACTTGTCCAGTGCGAGGGAGGCATAGGCAGAAGCCAAGCCTGGTTATGCACCAATTTTAGCACTGCGGATGCAAGCAAAGGAGAAGGAAATAGGCAGAGCATGAGTCAGGCTGCGGCCCAGGCACCAGGGTCATGGCGCATTCTCCTTACCCGGCCTTCACCGTGCTGCCCTTTCACTGCAGGAAGGGGCCCTGCAGATGAGGGCGGGGCTCTGCAGGGCCTGGTTGTGGAAGCAAGATTCCACCCTGGGGACCCCTCTGAACTTGGAACACCTCACTGTGTCTTCTCTGGGACTCAGCTTTTCCAGGAAAGTTCAGTGGATGACATTCCTTTTGTGCAGGAGGTGAACACTTCAAAACCAATGTCTGGGCTCAAAGCTCACCCAATTTCCAGCGAGGGAGAGCCCTGGAACTTGCTTAGAGCTCTCAGCCATGCTGAAGGGCACTGTGTGTTGGAGGCTGGGATGAGAGACCTCGCCTGATGCAGCTTTTGAAGGAGAGAAGGCACCTT
The DNA here is from genome assembly GCF_037993035.2 of Macaca fascicularis. Lineage (NCBI taxonomy): Eukaryota > Metazoa > Chordata > Mammalia > Primates > Cercopithecidae > Macaca > Macaca fascicularis. The sequence continues at coordinate 4,850,777 of NC_088392.1, read as the reverse complement.
GAGGATACACAGGTCTGGGAGCTGCAGAGTTACAGTAAAGAGTCTGCAGTACCAGTGGCTAAATGTGCCAGCGTGATCCCCACTCCAACATTTGTTGTTTATTCTTTCTGGAAACACAGAAGCTTTATATCCTGTGGCCCCACGAGATTCTGAGAGTGTGCCATCTGGACGATTCCCTGTCTATGTGACACCACTGGGCCTTCTGCAACTGCTGGAGCACAATGGCATGCATGTCAGCCTCTTGGTCATTTACGATCATCCAGACTTTGGCTCTTCTAATAAGACAGAAACAAAGAAACCAGTGCTCGCAAGACAATGGGTGGCCACGCATCAGCCCAAGCAGTACAGGTGTCTTTAAACTCTGAACTGATCAGAAGGAGAGCCAATTCTGCAGTTGCTACCTTCAGAAAGCTCTTGAAAACATAACTCGAAATCTTACTTCTGGATGGCCACTTCTTAGCTGTGCCTATTGAATGATGATGCAGAGTGGGTACCTTGCTCAGGGAGCACCCTTAGGAAGCCAGGTGACAGGAGACTGCACACCTGCCAGAGAGGCACAGTGCAGGGCTGAGAAAGAGGCACCTGCAGGGAAGCTGCAAGGCACTGGTGAATCCAGTGACCACCACAGAGATCATTTGTCCATGGAAAAAGATGGTGCCACACAAAGTGGGGTCGTGGTCTGCAGTCAGGGTGGGGTAGATCTCAGCAGTTGGCTCAGCCTGTCTGGGCTGCCCACTTCAGTGCTGACCAGCATTTCCTGAGTGATTCTGACCATCCACTCAGTTGGCTGCTCTTCTTGAGCTTGGTTCTCAAACAGTGGTCTGTGCCGAGCTCCAGCAGCATTGCACACCTGGGAGCTTGGTGGAAATGCAGAGCCTCAGGCCCCACTGCAGGCCTTGGGCATCAGAATCTTCATCTCGACCAGATCATCGGGCAACCCAAATGCACAGGAAAGCTCGAAAAGCACCAATCCGAGTTCTCATCGGGTGGTCCCCGACAAGCTTCATCATCATCTCCAGGGACTTGTTAGAAGGGACATTCTCAGGTCCCACCTCAGACCTACTATGTCTGAAACTCTGCTGGTGGGACCCAAAGTTCTGAAATTTAACGAGTTTTCTGCGTGAGTCTGCGTCTCACTCAGGTGGGAGAACCGCTGTTCCAGAGTCACCCCAGCGGAGGCTGCTCCATGACTTTACCTAAGTGAGGAGCTGCTGATGAATCAGCTGTGTGGTCACAGCCTAGAAGACCAGCACACAAGCTGCAGGTTCCTGTGGGATCCTCTCTGAATTTCCTTAGGTGCCAGATACTATCCCAAGGTCCCTGGAGTCCCATTATGTATAAGACAATGTTCTTGCCCTCAAGATGATGAAAGTAAATGACCTACTGAATCTTTCTTTGGGGCCCAGAGATGCTCTCTCCTTCCACAATCTGGGAATGAAATTTCCTCGGATGTGTGCTCTTACAGCATTTCCATTTCTTGTTGCAGAGCTTTGCGTGTTTAAGAGATGAAGTTTTATTATAAGCCGTAGGGTCAAAAAAGGCCAGGCCAATCCCTGTGGGTATTCTGATTCTTCAAAGATAACTTTACCCACCAAATACTACTGGATTCACTTGTCATTATTCTGTTAGGATAAGACGCAAAGGGCACAGGCAGAGCTGGAGGAAGAAGGATAGGATTCCCACACTTGTTCTCTCACTCTCTCATCAGATGGAAGAGGAAGGTGGTGGGTGCTCCAGTGAAGGAAGCTTAAAGTTTGTTGAATCATAGCAACTGAAAATAGAAGACATTCAGGGAAGACTCCTGCAATGGGCCATGCGGCTCACGAATGCTGAGGCCTGTGTAAGACGATGTCAATGATAAACTATAATTTTTAATCCGTTGAAGGCGTAACTCTATGGTGGAAAGATGCATTCCTTATGATTTTATTAGCTTGGTGCAAAAGTAATTGAAGTTTTGCCCTTAAAAGTAACAGAAAAATACACAATAACTTTTGTACCAACCTAATAATACAATTCTGGTTTAAACTTTTATAATGGAAAAACCTTGCTATGGTATCAAGTTCAAAAATGCTTTTAATTATGAAGGACTGGTGGTTTGCCAGCACCCTGTAAACCCAGACGGCATTACCTGACCTTCAAATCACACGGTCACACATTAAGAATTTAGTCTTTTACTCATCTTAACTATATGCATACCAAGACATAAATCTCTCTCTCTGTTAAAAATATTTAACCAAACTCCCCTGAAGCAACCTGAAATAAGAAGCAAAAAGTCTATTGAACAACCACAATGGGTAAGGCACAGTGTCAGAGGCTGGAGGAGCCACACGGAGGAAAAGGAAGCACATTCCTGAATGTCACGCACGTGACATCTAATGAAAGGGATCACCACGTACTGAACCTCATTAATAAGGGAGAAATAACACAGCAGCCCTGTGGGAAGGAGCACAGGTCAGCCGTAGAGATAGGACAGTTCCTGGTCAGGCAGCTCCTGATCTGGGCTTTCTAGAGTGAGTAGGGCATGGCATGTGGGGGAAAACGAAATATTCTGCTTGTCTTTGCCATGGACATCAAGAGTAGTGAATGGGAGAAAGGAAACCGGGGGATCAGTTAGGAGTCTTTGGAAATATTTCAGGTGATGGGTGATGAGTGCAGTGGCGATGGACATAGAGAGGATGGTTTAAGAGGATATTTTGGAGACAGAATCAATGGAAGTTGGCAAATGTGAAGTCCAAAGTAAGTGAAAGCCTATTCAAAATGTGGAAGGCTGAATGACCTGGAGGAGACGGTGATGGTCCCATCTTCCTCAATGATGTGTCTTCACCTCGAAGGCTGTATAGGACATGACAAGGCTCCGTAAGTATTTTTTGAAAGAGAAGAAGGTTTTGGAGTGAAGCTATTGAATTGGTTTGGGATACATGTTTGAAAATCAAAAGGCTGCTTCAGGAGCCTAGTAGGCAGTAGGAAATGCAGATCTGATGAGGTCTGGGGGTCTCCCTCTGGGAACCCTGTACGTGATAGTGGTGGTTGGACACGTAAAAGTAGGTAAACGTACCTTAGCAAAGCACACAGAGGGTGGAGGAAGAAAGCTAAGAATAGGCATATCTCCATTTAAGCTGTAGGAGTTACCAATGCAATATCCAATTAAGAGCAGGCAGCGAGGTTTGAGGATGACCCAGAAAGCAAGATTATAGACAGTACAGGAGGAAATATTTCTGAGGAGGAAGATTACCTATCCACACTTCCAAGCTTGTTGGACGAAACCTCAAAGGAAGCTGATGAATTTAACAATTAGAAGGTCGCTGGTGTTAACCAAAGGCCTAAAAAGGAGCAAAATTTGGCACATGTATTCAAATGTAAGACAGGTTACTCTTCACCCAATAATTCCATCCCAGGAAATTATCCTAGGACATGAATTGTCACAAAGAATTAAGATTTGAGTACCAGGAAATATAGCACTACATTGCTTATGGTCAGTTTCCACAGCCAGTATGGGTTAAATATATATAGTAAAATGTGGCACAACAATTAAAATTTGAATATGACACAACCATTAAAATGACACATAGGAGTAGAGTAATTGTTAGGAAATAAAGATGTGCCTTATATATTGTACAGTGAAAAAAACTCATAAAATATTAAGCAAATCTTTCCCTTTTTGTTAACATAAATAATGGAATAAAACTTAGTTTACTATGTCTGGTAATGCAGAGTAGGTTTAAAACTAAGGACTGCCTGAATCGAAATCCCATCTTTCCTACAAGTGTACAGCTGCGTGGCCTTCAGTAAGTCATCTACCCATTTCTGCTTCTGTTTCTTCACCTATAAAATAGGAAGATAATTGTACTAAGTCAATGTGGTGTTGTAAAAATTAAATGAAGAGATAGGGGTAACCACTTAAAAGAGGAATTGGCATGTAGTAAGCTCTATTACCACAACAGATTGTTTTTTTATTGAATTTATCTTCTTTTTCTAAAATAAAAATAAATTTATTTATTTTTTTAATTAAGGCCTGTTATTGACAGCAAAGAAAATCATTTTTGGTATAAGAACTACAGAATATCTGTCCCAGCATCATAATCATTCAGAATAATATATTTGCTGGACTTTTAGGGAGTGATAGAGGGTATTTGGTAACTAACCATTCTGAGACACTGATTTGAGAATATCTTCTTTGAAACTTACCATGATTCCCTGAATCGTGTGTAAGTATTGGCAATTAGATTTTAGGTATTCTGTTTCATTTTAATTGAGATCTATTCAGAAATACAAATACTATTTTTTAAAACCTTGATACGGTTTTTTAATTCTAGTTTAAAAAGACAGAATGTAATCTGGAATGGCTTTATTAATTCTGGTTGGTTTTTAAGCAATGTCTTAGATTAATTAGAGATTTTTTCCCTTGGTGGGGCACAGAGGCTCATGCCTGTAATCTCATCGAGGCAGGCAGATCACTTGAGGCCAGGAGTTCAAGACCAGCCTGGCCAAAATGGTGAAACCTATGTCTACTAAAAATACAAAAATTAGCCAGGCATGGTGGCACACACTTGTAATCCCAGCTACTCAGGAGGCCGAGGCAGGATAATCACTTGAACCCAGGAGGTGGAAGTTGCAATGAGCTGAGATCGCACCACTGCGCTCCAGCTTGGGTGACAGAGTAAGACTCTATCTCAAAAAAAAAAAAAAAGAAAGAAAAAGAAAAAAAATTCCTCCCAAAAATATTTTAATTGTTTAAAATTCAGAATAATCCTGCTGCATTCTGATTCAAGCGTATGTGGTACCTAGCATAATGTACATGCATAGGGTTTCATCTAGAAATTTGCTGTGTGGTCTACAGCAATCCGTGTAGCATCTCCAGCCAGAAGTTTCCTGAGGATTTGGACTAAAATTTACTTCAGGTACTTTCAATGGCCATTATTCAAGGTATCCAAGAAGGAATAAATATTAATACTGAGCTGTTTCGAAGAGAAGCATGCAGCCAGGACGATTTTCTCTGTGGAAAGCTTTCAGAATCTAAATAGAATGCGTTCACTTTTTCTGTGAGTGCTTCCAGAGCACCCTGTGTGTGCCTTCCCCTACATGATAATACAGTTATCTATTGTCTGTCTTTGCTGCTGAACTTCAAGCTGCAGCAAAAGCAAAGATTGTGTCTTAGGTTTTGTGACTTTATCACAGTGCCTCACAGGTAATAAGCATTCAGTAACATTTGTTACACAATACTAAATTCCTGAGGTCTTTTCGGTTGGGTGCTGAAAAGCAAGGCTGGGGGCACTTTGAGTGGCTGTTGCGACATGCTGCTACTTGGCTCAGCCCATTGGGTCAGCGTTCCATCAGCAGCTCCCAGGATTTGCCTTACGATCTGATGCTGGGAACGCGTCCCCGGGAGACAGTAGCAAATCTTTTCAGAAAGCCATATATTTTGTATAATTTTACATGGAAATAGAATTAGGGGAAATTGAAGACAAGGCTGAAAAAATAAATTTATCTTTGCATTTTATTTCCCCTATTCTTTGATTGTTGGTAACGCTTTCAGAATCGAAGTGGGAGAGGCCAATTAAAACATCCCCATTTATGATTAAAAGCAAAATAGCTCCTGGGTAGAAAAGCGTTCAGTTTGAGTAGAAAGCAAAACGGGTAGGCCGAGGTCACCATTGCACTTTTTCATCGGCGCCATTTTTTTTATCCTTCTGCACGGATTTTATTTTATCATTTTCAATACCTTTTTAAGTAATTCAGCCCACTCAATTATTCCTTAACAAATTTTTATTGATGACCTCTCTTGAGGATGGGATGTGGGTTGCTTGCTATTAGCTTAATGTCGTACAATTAATATCTTCTCGGTATTCCTTCTTTATTCAACAAGTAGTACTGGTAAGGGCCAACCCATCTTTTAAAGGTAAACCTTGTCCCAGTTAAACACAAGAATGAAATCACTGTAGATCTATTATTTCTCGGAACAGAATATTTCCATTTGCATAAAATAATTTTCCTTTGACAAGGTGCCAGGAAGAAACACCTCATGCCCATACTTCACAGTGCTCTTCCTGTGGCATTAAGAACAGAAGAAATTGCCACGGTGGCCTTCATACTATTATTCTCTCCCCTTGGGCCTCCCAACCCCTCCTGATCTATAGCATCCTGGCTCTTTAAGAGGCCTGTCTCTGAAACGCCCAGGATAATGGACAAAAGGGGATCTCCTCCATGATGTAATTTCACACTAAGGAGACTGGTTCACAGGTTGTAATGTTAAGGTCGACTTCAGACACTAACCCTTACATTGGTGGAGAAATAATGGCTTGAGTCAAAATTTAAATAAAATTTAAATCTGAACAAGTCAACTGATCTACAAGCCTTAGGGACAAATGGTCTAGCAGACCAACATCGTACTTAAACACCAAGAAAAAGAAATAGTTGCTACTCTCAGGGGCACACTATAACGTTAGAAATAACACAGCTGGTTACAGAGTGGACACCTTCCTTTAAAATTTAGGCAGGCAAGTTAATTCTTCCGAATATGAGTCCTAATCCACAGAGTAGTGAGAAAGTAGAATATTTAGGAATGAAGACTTCATCTACCAACAGACAGATAAGATGGTGAATTTTTCGGGTCAACTTGAGTGGCCCACAGTGTCCAGATATTTGGTCAAGTATCATTCTGTTGAGAGTTTCGGGAAGAATCTGCATTTGAATAGGTAGACGCTACAGAGTAGATCCCTCTCCCCACTGTGGGTGGGCCTGGTCCAGTCAGTTGGAGGCCTAAATAGAACACGAAGGCTAGCCTCTCCTTAAGTAAGAGGCAGTTTATCCAACCTGACTGTCTTTTAACTAGGACATTTGTGTTTTCCCGGTTCTGTACTTGAACTAAACCATCCGCTCTCCTGGGTCTGAAGTCTGGAACAAAACCATTGGCTGTCCGGGGTCTCCAGCCTCTGCTGCCTCACCCTGCAGGTCCTGGACTTGCCCACTTCCATAATCACATGAGCCAACTCCCTTTCTGTGTGTGTGTGTGTGTGTGTATCTATGTGTACACACATATCCTATTGTTCTGTTTCTCTGGAGAAACCTGACATACAGCACGGTTCAGCAAGAAAGTTCAGGCCAATTTCACACCTAGACTGAGAATCGTCCTGCACACTTTAGTATGAGAGACTTCATCCCTGGAATGTGCTGGGCGTCAGAGCAGCACAATGATCCGTCTGAGTCTGCAACGGTCTGACTAGTGGTGCCATTTGCCAGCAAACCACAGGATATCCCAAGGCTCAGATACTCTTTATATTCTGAGCCTCTAAATTGATCTAGTAATTTTTCCAGTTGCATCTAAACATCTGTGTTTGACACTTTCTATTCTGAAGGGACTGAACGAGGCTCCCACAGAACCAAGCACCAATATCTGTCATGTCTTTTGCCCCTTGCAGGCACGTGCCCTCATCCTTACTTTAATTTCATAGATTAAAACATTGGATCTACTTGTGCAGTTGGTTTCCTAAAATTAAGTCATCATTTTCAATTTTTCAGTTGTCATGAGTATCCCTTGTTACAAATATCCGTGTATGTATGTGTGTGTATGTGTATGTATGTTAATATATGTTAAGCAAATATCTTTGTTTTCCTTCCTTTCTTATTCCTGTATTATGCAGCACAAGATATATTGATTTAGTATCGTAATACTTGAGTATTGCTAATTTTACATCATAGTATATAAGTTATGAGCTATCAAGGAGAAGAGCAGACATCTCTCAAGGACTTTACATCCCTTCTGGTGAATGGTTAGTGCATCTCTGTTGTATTCAGGATAATTGTGTCATGTCAGGTGGAATTATATCATTGTTACTGTCTTTTATTTTTTATTCTACTTTAAGTTCTAGGGTACATGTGCACAATGTGCAGGTTTGTTACATATGTATACATGTGCCATGTTGGTGTGCTGTAGTGTCAGTATGGTTTAGAGACAGGTGTATGAGTGCCAAGTTGACAAGCGGTGGACCTGTGATGGATACTTTTATATGTCAACTTGACTGGGCCATGGGGTGCACAAATATTTGGTTGAACATTATCCTGGGTATGTCTGTGAAGGTGTAACTGGATGAGATTAGCCGACTAATGAATCAGCTGACTTAGTAAAGCAGATTTCTCTCCCCCATGTATATGGGCACCATTCAAACCAGTGGAGGCCTGAATAGAACGAAAGGCTGAGGAAGAGATGATTTGCTCTCTCTGCCTGCCTATTTTAAGCTGGGACATTGGTCTTGTCCTGCACACAGACTGCAACTTACACCATCGGTTCCCCTGAGTCTCCAGCTTCTAAGTGGCAGATGCGGGGACTTCTTAGTATCCATAATAGCATGAGAAAATTCCTCCTAATGAATCTCTCTGTGCGTGCATGCAGGCGTGTTCTATTGGTTCTGTTTCTCTTGAGAACCTTGACTTATACATCAGTCCTGACAGCTTAAGAAAAGATGAAAAGGAAATTACAGGATGAGACTTTTTGGCATCTGTGCTTTGTTTATGGTAGTTTAGGTAATTTTCGATTTACAAGCAGGTGAAGAGGACATGTGTGTGCCAGTGCAGAGTGGCTTGAAATTCTAGTCCTTGTTTATCCTGCATCAGTCCTGTAAACTTGGCTAAGTTACACCAAGTCTCTAAGCCATAGCTTCTTCATCTGTAAATCAGGAACTGTTAGTTTCCCAGGACTGTCATAGCAAAGCACCACAAACCGGGTGTCTCAAGCAACAGAAGTATCTTCTCTCACGGCTTGGAGGCTGGAAAGCTGAGCTCAACGAGTCAGCAGGGTTGTTTTCTTCTGTGGGTCTGAGGCTGGACCTATCCTGTGCCTCTCTCCTCATTCCGTGGTGTCCAGCAATCCACCGTATTGTAGATGCGTGACCCCAGTCTCCGGGTCCATTGTCACATGACTGTCTTTCCTTGGTGTCACTGTACTTGTGTCTCTTCCTCACCTCCTCTTGTAAGTTACCATAGTGATCTTTATTTTATAGGGATGATAAATGGATGGGCCTCACTCTATTTAGGTCACCTTACTACAGAAGACTTTCATGATAAATAAAATATCACCCCCTTGCTTACGACCCTCTCTCACACTGTTTTTATTCTCCTTTTTTTTTTTTTTTTTTTTTTTTTGAGACAGAGTCTCATTCTGTTGCCCAGGCTGGAGTGCAATGGCAGGATCTTGGCTCACTGCAACCTCTGCCTCTCGGGTTCAAGCAATTCTCCTGCCTCAGCCTCCTGAGTAGCTGGGATTACAGATGCATGCCACCACGTCTGGCTAATTTTTGTATTTTTAGTAGAGTCAGGTTTTCACCATGTTGGCCAGACTGGTCTCAAACTCCTGCCCTTGTGATCTGTCCACCTTGGCCTCCCAAAGTGCTGGGATTACAGGCATAATCCACTGCACCTGACCTTTATTCTCCTTAATAGCACTTACTACACCAGACATGTTGTATATTTGAGTTTAATTGTTTGTGGTTCTTCTCCTGATAGCAGAATAGAAGCTCCATGAGACCAGTGATTTTGCCTGTCTGGCTCATTGCTATATCCTGTCACCCAGGAGAGGATGAATAAATCACTGGACAAATAAATGAATGAAAGGGCAGATTGGAAAACAGAGAAGCTATGGAAGTTGCCCAGTGCACAGCAGACCTAAGGTTCAAATCCAGGATTTTCTGATATCACTGCCCACGCTCCATGGCCAGCCCTATCATCCTGCAGTAAAGCAGTAAAGCCCAGCTCAAGGCCAACCACCATCCAAGGCCTCAGAATTAGGAGCAGAACAGAGTTGCTTCTGGAATGGGCAAGGCCTTGGGGCTTGACTTTTTCTTCTCTTCACTCACCTGCACCCCTCAGATATTGCTGTAGATAAAACCATCACTTTTCTAGGACCAACATTTCTAGAAGGAAAAAAAATAGGCTTTTTAAAAATCTATGACAGCTGATGCTGTTCATCCAAGTGATTTGTGGAATGTCAGAAACCATACCTGTAATCTAATGTCAGGACTGTATCTGAGATTATTTTAACCCAAAATTCTTATTTAGTTGATACCAATGCATGGTCCTCTGTTGTAGCTAGTTGAAACAAAGAGGAACATGTTATGTACACTTTCTTTTATATTTTTTCTGAGATTCATCCCATTTTTTTGTCTTAAGAAAATTAGAAAACTCCTGTGCATCAGAAATCGGTTTACACTTCTTTTGTATTTCCCAGATCAGTTATTGAAAGCACTAAATTATTTCTTAGTCATGTACTGCTCAGGAAAATGTATTATTAAGCAGCTTGATTCCATTTTTTTTTTTTTTTTTGAGGTTCAGGAAATACGCACCTCTGTCACTTTGTTTATCTATCAATATTTTTGCTTTTAAAAACAGCATTTGAAAGTATCGTGCATAGGCGTCAGGCTTTACTGTAGCAAGTGTCTTCTTTAATGAAGAGTGATGAGTAAGAAAGCAACAATTCTGCAGGCAAAGGTTGAAGACCTCAGGGTTAGGCAAGGGACAGGCCTATAGTTGTTTAGGGTTTCCTAGGAATTGGCTGAAAATTTCTCCAACGCAGAGAAGAATCTGAGCTACTCAGAAATGTATCTGCGTGCCACGGTTATTTGGGGTCAGTCTCTCAAGAGCTGCATCCCGCGATGGACGTGGACACATCCAGCGTTCACCATTCCTGCATTCACTGTGGTGGGTTTAGGGACGGATGAGGAAAAACGGACCGAGACGCGTGTTTCTAAGCGCAGTGAGCCGATGTAAGTGTGCATCTTGGGAGTGGTCTCTTCGGAGGCCTGTATTTTATCCTGCAAACTCCCAGCTGATGCCTAAGGAATTCAAGTCCCAGAAGCAGCCCCCAGAGGCCCAACCGGATCCCGGCCCAGGACCGCTCCTCTGCGCAGCGCTGTCCCCGGCGGCCGTCAGGAGGGGAGGCCTGGAGGCCCCAGGAGATCCGGGGCTGTCCGTAGGAGACTGGAAAGGCCAGTTAGGCCGCGAAGCTTTGCCAAATGTGCAGTTGGAAAGGTTCAGATTCTATATCTAATACTTGAAACTCACCAGCCCTGCCATGCATGCACGTAGGAAATTAGAGATTCCGACAGACGGGAGGGTGGGACCGTCCCTTTGCAAATCTGGCCGCTTTGGCTCCCCGCGACTGGCACGTCCGCTGGGCCCGCGTCCAGCGCCTGCAGCACCGCCCGGGAGCCCGCTGCGCCCAGAGCCCGCAGCGCGGCGCGGCTTGGGGGACGAAGTCCCTGCGAATCCCCGCCCGGCGCTGGGGTTCGGGGTCACCCTCCATTTCGGCAGGAGCAGGGCGCGAGGGTGGCGGGGGTAGCGGCGACGGGGACCGCCAGGGGCTCGGCAAGGGAGGCCGCGGGTTGGGAGGGGCTCCCGACGCGGCGCGCACGTTACCATAGCGACGCGTTTCCCTGGTTACCCGCGGGGCCGCGTACCTCAGGAGCCTCAGGGCCGAGAGGGCTGGCGCGGTGGGCGCGGCCTGCGGGGATGCCGGGTTCTATGGAGCAGCGCAGGGTCCCAAAGCCACCTGCCGCGAGGCCTCAGAAGGGGACCGCGACCTCAGGCAGCCGGAGCGCCTCCCCCACCTGCACCTGCGCGATGGCGAGGACGTCCCACCTGCCTCAGCTGTCCCACCTGCCTCACCTGCCCCACCTGCACCTGCAGGACTGGGGGGACAACCCCACCTGCCCCACCTGCCCCATCTACCCCACCTGCCCCACCTGCATCGCAGAGACACCCCACCTGTCCCACCTATCCAACCTGCCTCACCTGCCCCACCTGCAGGACGACAGGGATGTCCCACCTGCCTCATGCCCCACCTGCCCCACTTGCACCTGCGCGGAGGCCCAGGCGCAGCTGGAGCACCCAGTCAGGCCTGCCCTATGGGCCCAGCTCCCAGCTCCCAGAGCCAACATGACGCCTGGTTCCAGAGAAGTCAGTCTTTCAAAGCGTGTTCAGTGTAAGGATAGGTCCTGAGATCCCAGGACTAACCAGCCATCATAAAGCTGACTCCAAAAGGTCTACATGAAATGGGGATTATAAAATCCCAGAAATCGCCGGGTGCGGTGGCTCCCACCTGGAATCCCAGCACTTTGGGAGGCCGAGGCGGGAGGATCCCTTGAACCCAGGAGTTGGAGACCAGCCTGGATGACATAATAAGAATCCCGTCTTAAATTTAAAAATAAAAATCTCAGAAAGCTCTTTCCCCAGTGAGACAGCACGCAGTCTGGAATGTTGAGGTAAGAAGATGAACTTCAGATGAACTCAGGTAAACCTTCCCAAGTTCACTGCTTCTCTTGCATCGTTTTTGCCTCTCAATCTCTGATGTGTTCTCTGTTGCTGGCTGGCTCCCTCTGTCTCCTCTGTCTCTCTTCTCTCTCGCTCCCTCCCCTCTCTTCTCTCTCACTTCTCTCTCTCTCTCTCTTCTCTTTCCTCTTTCCTCTCTCTCTCTCCCTCCCCTCTCTTCCCTCTTGGTCTCTCTCAGTCTCTCTCTTTCACTCTTCTCTTTCTCTCACCCCCCTCCACCGCCCTGCACAATACTTCCAGGACTTTCCCTCAGGCAGCCTCAGCTTCCTCCTAACATAAGTGCTGAAGGAACCAGGGAGCCAGTACTTGAAGGTTTGGGGACCATTTTGCTATTTTCAAGCTTTGCCAATTTGTTTTCTGTTCTTAAAAAACAAAAAACAAAACTGCATGGCCCAGAAACACAGAAGCACAAACCACTGGACTCTTCTCTCGGCCGAAGAGCCATCACTTTCTTTCAGATGCAAAATGCTATTGCCTCAGTTTCCCAGACTGTCTCAATCGAGAGGGTGTGTTTCTGTAGCGCATTGTTTCTATAGCACATTGAATGGACACTGTCGGTGGAATCCAAATACTTGTAGATTTCTGTTCACCCCTCCACCTTCTCCCTTTCTCTGCATAGCAGGGAGCCTTCCTTACCCACAGCAGCCTCTGGGTCCCCGCCATCTCCCCAGGAGGAAGAGCCTTTCTGCCTTTGGGCTCCTGACTAGAGGTGGCTCTGGAAGCCACTGTCTTGCTGGAGGTTGTTTCCTGTGGGAAGCTCCTCACAGTGTTGGGCAGGTTACCCAGGGCTTTCACCTCATCACCCACAGAGCAACCTGTGGACCAGGGGCTCTCAAGGTTCAAGTGACCTAAGCCTCTGGCTGTCTCTGAGGCCAGATCCCCATGTGCCGCAGACTCTCCGGGCCAGGGTCTGGTGGGGCGAGCGGAGCCCTTTGCCCCCTCCGCTATCCTGGGAAGGCTATCGGCTGGGCTGGTCTCGCCTTTGCTGCAGTGGCTCTCCCCTGCCTGGGATACAGCTCAAAATGCTAACTCTAGGATTCATGTCAGAGGTGGCAAAGGAAGTGACAGATAAGAAATACATACTTTGGGACGCTAACAAAGTGAGGTGGAATTTGTACACCTTTTCTTTCTGCAACCATTGAAAATGTTGGAAGAAACTTGAATGTGCCTTCTGAGCCAAACCCTCTGGTTTAGTAAAGTCAAAATAAAGAGAATTAGCCTGCACCTATATATAACTCTGACACCACCTACACAGCCCTTTCACAGCGGTGCCATGAGGATTAATCAGTTAGTGTTTATAAAAAGATCTGGAGACAGAAATCTTTACTTATAAATGCTAGACATTATTAAGGATTTGGATTATAATATGATAAAATGTAAAACAAAAATAACATGAATTTGTGGCACGTATGAATAACAAGCTTCTAGGTTGTATGTCTGCTAGCACGGCCAGAGCAACCACATTATTTGGGGCTTACTTTGGGGTCATTTGAAATGACCTGACACAATTGAATTTAGAAAGTCATTCAAGACCCCTTGTTATCCAGGGACACTGAATTACTGAGGCTTAGATGGCTTCCATGAGTTTGCTTTATCAGTGTCTTTGAGATGGTCTTATAAGCTATTCAGGCTTCTCATGAAATAGACTGGTGTTTGACTTTCATATGCCTTACACTTCACATCAGGAGGCTCAGCTTTCTTTACGCTGATAATATTTTTCATGTGCTAAGAACTCAAGTCAATGAACACGCACTTAGGTAAACTAACCACTACTCACTTTCATTAATTTCAGAGTAAGCAAATGGGCAACTCACAAAGTTTAAAATCGCTCTTCTCTTTGCAGAACCCAAGTTTTAATATTCTATTAAGTTTTGAAGGCCAACTTCTATCAACCAAAGGGTAACAATCTAGGTATTACTATAGAGTTTATTAAACAGACATTACTGTAGGCTTTATCAAATACAAACAGATCACCCCAAATTGAAGGGAGTTTACAACTTGCAAAATTCTTTAATATAGTATACAATTGATTTAGTATTCTAGTCATTCTCATTTGTCCCATGGAGTAGGCAAGTGTTATTATTTGTACAGTGTTGATAAAATAACAGGATATCTGGGAAGTGAAGTCACTTGTTAAAGTCACCAGGTCTATCCACTACACTCTATGGCCTACATGTATAAAAATTAGTGGCTCATTGGGAACAAATGCCTTTGACAAGTTGCAAAGCAAACATGCAAAAAAAGAAAAAGGAAAAATGGTGAATTCATCTGTACAACTGTATGTGCGCACATAGAAACAATTTCTAGTTCTAACTCAAAAGTTTATCTTGCTTTGTTTTTATCCACACTCGTGTGCACAAAATAGAGAACGCAGCCATGAAACACCACACATCTATGAAGCTAAGATACAGATGAATCCCCTTATATGAAGACAAAACAGGAAAAAACACTATCATTGAATCACAAGTGTGCTCCCATGTCCTTCCTCCGGGAAACAAAGACAAGACACCATGGGTTGGCTGACATGGATTGAGGATCAGAGTATACTCTGAGGGTATGTCACATGGGATGCAACCCAGCAGAGAGAAAACTGATCCTTAGTCTTCCAAATAGACCAGTTAAAAAACACATATATTCCCTAAGAGCTCACAGGCCTAATTAAGAATTTTTGAACCTGATCAAAACATTAATTACTTTGAACAAACTGAGCAAACATATAGATGTCACATGCTATGAATGTTTCTTTCAATTGCTGTCCTGGGAAGATAGATAGAAATTAAAATAGTACACCATTAAGTAGACTACACATCTCTCTTCTCCTTTGTTCTCATGAGTATTAAATCTTTACTGACTATTTTGTTTTTCTTTATAGTCAACCAGAGAGGATATTATAATAACAATTACTAATATTTATTGAACACCTACTCTTGTTAGGCACTTTACCTCTGCCCTGTATTTAATCTATCAATAAAACTACAAGATAGATTTGAGTATTTGCATTTTGTGTGCATTTATACTCAGAGAGGCTGAGAATTTGCTCTAAGTTATGCAGTTAAAAAATGGTGGACCTGGCTGGGTGTGGTGGCTCACGCCTGTCATCCCAGCACTTTGGGAGGCTGAGACGAGCAGATCGTGAGGTCAGGCGTTCAAGATCAGCCTGGCCAACATGGTGAAACCCTGTCTCTACTAAAAATACAAAAATTAGCGGGGCGTGGTGGCACGTGCCTGTAATCACAGCTACTTAGGAGGCTGAGGCAGTAGAATTGCTTGAACCCGGGAGGCAGTGGTTGCAGTGAGCCGAGATCACCACCACTGCACTCCAGGCTGGGCAACAGAGTGAGACTCCATCTCAAACAAACAAGCAAATAAAAAAGTGGACCTTAAGTCAAATCCAGGTTGGTCTGACTCTAAAGGCCGAGCATCCTCTTCCCCACATCTTGTCAATGAAGGAGGCAAACAAGGCAATCCCACTACATCAATACCTGCCCTGACAGACTTTGGAGACCTGGCTGGCTTAACTATGAAAGTGCAGAGAATTCCATTTGTTTCCAACCAATTTAACACTGCTGTGCTAGTCATCATCTAAATTTCTTAACCTATAGGTGTTTGTACGTAAGAGTGGGATTGCTAGTGGATTGCATACTATGCTGAGTCCTGGAAATATGCAAAAAGGTGTGCTCAGAAATACCTTTGTCATGAGTTTAATGAATATTAATCCAAGAGAGGTCTCCTGTGCTAGCCAAAGCGGGGCATATGCTTTACTTCAGTAACACCGTGTTCACAGCCTCAAGGAGCACATGGACTTGTGTCTTGTGTACATGTCTGTCTGCTTTCCTTTTCTTCTCATAAATGAAATTCTCTTCCCATCTTTTTAAGGTCCTTTGAAAGGTATCACCCTTCTCTTCTCTCCTGCATTCAGGAACAATTGCAAACTTTAACATAACCCAGAATTCCAGAATTCATTCTAGAGCAGCCCACACAATGCCCTGAGCAGTCTCCTATCCAGAATCAGCTGTCCAAGGAACGTGGTCTCTTGTCCTGGGAGCTCCCGGAGAAGCCACAACTAGCATAGGGTCTCACTTGGTAATTAATTCATTCAGCATATGATGCCTATACTGGATACTTGTTGAATTAATAAATAAACAAAACTCATCTGAGCTACTGATATAGATACCCTGAGAGCTCCATATCAGTTTCGCACACTGCATTCATCAGCCCCAATGGCATTCACATAGAGCTTATTTACTTTTGTTTTATGCACAGTTATAACAAACTATGTCTCATCCCCATTATCTGAAAAACAGCACATTGAAAAGAGGGAGAACTAATTTTCATTAACAAGCATGCAACCATCAGCGAGAAGGGAGCCTGAAAACAGAAGACAAAGCAGAAAATGTAAAAGAAGCAACCAGCATTCCAAAACCACCTGGGAAAACAACGTGAATCCCTCAGTGGTCCCGGAAAGAGCAAAGCACGTGTGATCTAAGAGTTAACATCCGCCACAAGGATCCAAAGGGTTAAAATTGGTTCCCTAATCTTTGTTTTAAGAGGAGGAAAAAAGGGTGATATTTTTGGAAAATGCTGAAAGTCTCAAAGTGTTAGCACGGAGAATGGGAGAATGATGTCTGTGTTATTCAAAAGTCACCTCCGGGGAATCCTTCCTTACTCTACTGTTTTCTCACCAAAAGAAATGACTTTGAAATCTGTGCTGCTCTGACAGAGCCTGGGATGGCAAAAACTCAGCCTTCAACGGCTCCTTCCACTCCGGGCTGCCATCCTGGGTGGACACTCGTTAGGAGCGTGAACGCGATCATCACCGGGGATTTCAAACATACCTGCTCACAACGGTTTGGTTTTCATTATGTGCCTCAGGCCCTTTCTCTGACCCTCAGTGTAAATTATTTATGTGTTAAAAAGGATCACTTCCTTCTCACAGGAAAATAATAAAAGGGACCATAAAATTTGTGTTTGTTTGGTAATGCCTGAATCATTCATTCACAGTTACTCTTTGTTTAACAGCGATGCTGAAAATAATAAAGAGTCATAGCTAGCATGTATCCATCTTTATATGCTAGCGTTTACACAATCATCTTAGTTAAAAATCACAACCATAGAAGGTGTGGACTATTATCATCATCCCCATTTTACAGATGGGGAAACTGTGGCCCAGAGGTCCATGTGTCCGGAGCCTTCAAGTCATCCAAGAGCCTTCACAGACCTTGCCTTATGCATATGGCACTGCTCAGAGAGCTCAAGGCCTGACTGCATTAATCTCTATGGGAGCCACTCTGTTGACCACATCTGAGTATGAGGGAATTTCCTCTAAAATTGCAAACTCCCTCTCAGTTTGAATCAGATTAATAGTATCATTTCAATTCCAACACGGTGGCAGACACTATTATAGACAGCAGGGACATAGACTTGACTAGAAAATGTGGCCTTTGGATATGAGATGTTGGCAGGATAGTTGAGGGAGTCACGGAAAAGACAGGCAAGAAGACGTTGGTGATGTGGTGAGGCAGACACCTCTGTCCATTCACCAGGTATGCACAGAAAGGGCCATGCCACTGAGCCCGGGTGGCAGGTGGGCTTCCTGGATGAGACAACAGGTAAGTCCATCTTGGAGGCTAAGTAGGTGCTGTCCCAGTGGAGAGGGGCTGAATGGGAATGCCAGGTAGGAAATACAGGATAGGATGTCACACAGAGGATGAGCTCCAAGGCTGATATTCTAAGGGGGAAGAGGAGAGGGGGAAGGGAGAGTGGAAATCCTGCTGGGAGGTAAGGGTGGGATCACGGAGGGTCTTATGCATTGGGAGAGGGACTTATGCACTGGGACTTTACCCTGTGGCCCAAGGATTCTCCACCTAGGCGCTGTAGATGCTTTGGGCCAATCATTCTTTGTTGTGGGGAGCTGTCCTGGGCGTTGTAGGATGTTTGGCAGAGTCCCTGGAATCTTCTCTCCAGATACCAGCAGCAACACCTCTCCCCATTGCCAAATGTCCCCTGCAGTGGGGGAATGTTCCCCATTGATAGCAGCAGCTGTAGATGGAGGGCAGTCTGGACAGGTGACTCAGCAGTGTGGTGTGAGGACAACTTGGCACCATTGCCACATTCTTTTGGAAGCTCAGAGGAGAACGGATTTCAGAGGGAGAAGTCTAGAGGCAGAGAAGCTAATAGGAGCCTGTTGCAAGACATCATAGGAAAAGTGACAATGACACAAGAGGAGTTGGACATGAGAGAGGCAGTGGAGGATAATAGTGGTAGAACCTCTTGTTGGTTGGCGATGAACAGGGAGCTGGAAGTGATGTTGTTAGTTACAAGAAAGGAGTCCAGGAGAATATTGAGATGTATTGGCTGGAGAATTGGGTAGAAGTTTTTGACCAAGACAAAGAATGTGTGAGACGGAGCAGGTTTGGAGGAACAGTTAGTAAATTCTGACCTAGAAATTGGAGCTGGGGAATAATTTTCTGCAGCTACTTCAGACGAGGGGAAGAGGCTTGCGTAACTTAGTGTAAATGCAGGAAACAGCAGTTTCTCATCCCAGAGAGCTTGCTGTTCAGCGAGTACACCAATGTCACTACCCCCACGGAAGCAGTGTTTCCCAGAGCACACTTTGGAAATCCACGTCATCACTTTGAATGTAAAGTACAATAGAATCCAAAAGACGAAGAAGGTGTAATTCCAGAAAGGAGAACTTGAGTTAGATGAAAAGGATAAGTCAGATTTCAAAGGGCAGAGATGGCAGGCAAGGCCGAGCCCTCCTCTCTCCCCACCTTGGTCTGGGGGCGCTTCCTACACTGAACTTCCTTCAGAGCCTTACACAGGCCAAAGATTTTCTTTACCTGAAGAGGTTTCCCAGCCCTTTACCTGAAGAGGTCTCGGTAACACTCTCATTCTCGCTCATAGAAAGCTGTTGCTTCTTTTTATAGCCTTTGCCACGCTTTGTAATTTTTTTTCTTTCTTTGCTATTTGTTAAACTTTGGTCTCAGTCCCTGGTATGGCATTCCCATGAGAGCAGGGATGATGACTTTTACTTTCATAATTCTATCCCTGGTGCCTAACTCGGTGCCTGTAACAGGTGGTCGCTCCATATATATTTCATAATAATTTGTTTGATATCTTTGTGGAATAAATGAATAAATGATGAATGTGAGCAATGGCATGAGGAACAATTAGAGTGGAAAATCATAGAGATGTTGAACAACAGTCTTTTATGACTGAACGTTGGCCTTTGAGACAGGAGGAGAGGAAGATTTGACTAAAAGCTGGCTGGGGTCAGGGCTAGGAGGGCCTCTAGCATGATCTGTGGGATCTGGACTTTCATTCATGTGTGGCAAATGTGTAGCCATCCATGAACTTGAACCAAGAGAGGGATCGACTTCCTAGCACTCGAACACTCATTCTCACTCATAGAAAGCTCTTGTTTCTTTTTATTGCCTTTATCACGCTTTGTGATTATTTTTCTATTTCTTTACTATTTGTTAAACTGTGGTCTAAGCCCCAGGTGTGGCATTCCCATGAGAGCAGGGACGATGACTTTTATTTTTAAAATAAAATTAAAATTCTCCCGAATAGCCTGGAGAAGCATGTGACGCCTGAAAAACTAGTACCATCATTCACTTCAGTTGAATCTTCTTAAACAAAAAAGAACATTCCACATGAAATCGTTTTTGAAAATGAGATGTACTTAGAAGCTGGAAAATAAAAAGAAAATGTGAAAATAAAGGTTTTTTTTTTCTTCTATGTAACATAAATTCAGTTAGAATTAAATAATTTCTATTTGTCTTTCTGTGCCTGGCTTATTTTACTTAACACTGTGCTCTTCAAAATGCAAACAGAGTTGATGTTAACTGTTCTCACTGCACAACAAATAACTATGTGAGATAATGCATTTATTAACTAGATTTAACTATTCTGCAATGTGTATACACGTAAAAACATCATTTCCAACATAATGAATACATAAAATTTTCTCTGTCAATTAAAAAAATAAAAAATAAATCTTAGGATACAAATTTTTATTAAAATGATTTTTGGGGGGTAAAATTTTTCAGACCAATGTTTATGATAGGATGCTATAGCACCCCTGTTCTTCATGTTTACTTTTGCTATATTATCAAAACAATGATCATATTTGCAAATAAATATGTTAGGCCTTCTATAATTTTCCTAAGGATTTGTCTTAGTTACTTATATGAATTTTGTATATTTTTGTAAGAGCCTATCATATCATCATTGCTATGGAGTTTCTCTGGGGTTAAATTTACAATTAACTGTTAGCTGTGAGATCCTCTTTGTAAATGTCTTTGAGTAAGATTTAAGCCATTCTCCAATATCACTTTTATGGATTTGTGAAAGTTACCTGTATCTTACAACTTTTGCAATTTCTCTTTACAATTCAGTCATATTTACTTTATATTGTATTGTCTGAGTCTCTGTCAGTCATTGAGTGAGTTGCCATTGACTCAATGGAAATGAATAAAGCATTAAGTTAAACAGTGACAACTAAGTTATAAGTGGTCAGTTTACTAATGACTATCTTCCTGCTTCAATGGCTTTTGCTTCTTTATGCAGCCTTGTGTCTCTGAGGACTGGAGTAGTGAATCTGGACAATGATGGCAATCCACACTCTACACCTCCGACCTGCAAGACCTCCTTCCTCAATCTTACTTTATGCCTCTCTCTCTTTGTCCTCACTCTGTTTTTCCACCAGGAATGTCCTCACCTATTTCCCAAATGTTATTTATCTCACTGGGTTTCTCCTAATCCATATAATCAGATACTCACTTTCTTACTCTTTTGCTTTTTTTTGTTGTTGTTGTTAATTTTTATTCTCCTTTTAACCTCTGCAACACAGAATGAAACCCAAGTGCTTTCCTGTGGTCAAAAGAAGGCGTGTTTGTTCTAAGGGGCTGACATGTTTTAATCATCTGATTCTTGATACCCAAATCAAAGGATAAATCTACTTGGAGAGCCTCAAAAAGGGCTGCTACTTGCTTTTAGATCTTGCCCACTTATAAATGAACATAGTTTGTCTACCCACAAATTGACAGACACAGAGAACACTCACACAGACACCTGTCCCTGTGTGCTTTTGCTTGACTAACCCACATTGTTCTTCACGGGTCAGCTCATTTGACGAGCATCTTCCACCATCATCTGAGTGAGTGCTCGAAAATGAACACCTCTGCTACTGCTCTTCTTCCACACCTACCGCTCTACTTCCATTGGCTGAAATAGCTTCTGGTTACCTGAAACATCCTGGTCTAACCAACTGGACTTCATGTTCCTTGAAGAAAAATATAATATTGTCATACCCTTTTCTTTAAATGCCAAATATATGGTAGAGTATGGCATATAGCTCGTACTTAAAAGGATTAGGGAAGTAATGAATGTGTATGGGTTTTTTATTATAATTATGTTGATGTATAAAGTTGCAAACTCCTAAAAGGCAGAAGCCACTCTCAATTAAGATGTAGTTCAGTGATCAATATCTCTTGGTTAGGAAAGACCTGTGCAAAGTGCCATGCAATCTTCACCTTAGTCGGTATCCTGTCCTACCTGGCTGTATCCCTTGGGCAGATCACTTAACCACAGAGTGTTCCCATTATCCATAAAGTGAGAGACTTGGACTAGTTTGTCCACAGAGACTCCTGCAGCTTAGTCATTCTGTGAGTCACTGAACAATATATAAGTTACCAAACAAAATATTTCCTTTTAAACCTTTTCACAATTGTTATCCATCCATAAAG
Organism: Macaca fascicularis; assembly: GCF_037993035.2. Lineage (NCBI taxonomy): Eukaryota > Metazoa > Chordata > Mammalia > Primates > Cercopithecidae > Macaca > Macaca fascicularis. The sequence goes on along the minus strand of NC_088392.1, from coordinate 4,828,710 downwards.
TGATATGGTTTTTAAAAATTCTGTGTTTTACATTCCCCAGTTGTAATCTGTGAATATGTCCACTTCCTACTAGTCTAGTACTTACTTCAGTAATCATTTTACCTAACCATTGAAGTGGATTCACTATCTAGTGGTGAAAAAAGTTTGAGATGTTTAGGGGGCAATGATTTATCAAGTAGAACTTTTAGCTTATTTGTGTCAGATAAATCTGAAATGTTCAAGTGCCACTAAAATGCAGAAAACACTGTGGGTTCTCATTCTGGAGAGAGAAAACCAAAACATTACAGTTTTAAAACAAAGGTAACATAAAATGGAACATTCATCATGAGGCCATCAGGAAAGGCCATTTCTTCTTGTTGAGAGATCCAAGGAGAACGCTTCCTTTTATTTGTGTATATTTGCAATGTGACACTATCAACAATGAAACAGCTTCCATTGTTTAGCTTGTAAAGATGTGGCTTTAGACTATGTTATGGAAAATTTGGCTTGAAGCATCAGTACTCTAATTAATAGAAAGTCAGTTTTACGCTAGTGCCTGGGGAGAATAGTAGTGTATGGAGTTTCAAGTCAGTGAATTAATCCATCTCATTATTTAAGACAAAAAATATAATTTTCAGGAAGGTAAAGAGGCCCACAAGTGAGAGAGGTGACATGATAAGAGGAGCAATGTCAAGAGAAGAAAGTTTTGGCTGCCACGGAGATTTTAGAGCAGGTGAGAAGCTATCCTGGGTGAGGTACAGTCAGCCTATCATGTAGGGACCAAGGAAAATGTTGAAAAGGTCAGAGATTTGGCTGATTCGAATACATGATTAACCGTGAGAATGATGGCTGAAGAGTTCAGTGTAGACCAAGAGACAGATGCTCACATTCTGAAAGAAAACTTGAGCATGAGGAAAGTTTCTATGAAGATCGTGCCAAGTGCTTTGAGTGATGAACAGAAACAGAAAAGTCTTGACATTTGTTCTGGTCTTTCAGAGGAAGCCAGATAAAATAGTGCTTTGTGAAGAAACAAGTAACCAGGAATGAACTGCGGAACAAGAGAACTTCAATTCAAGAGATGAATGGAAACATCAGTATTCTCAGTACCCCCTCCACACACCTTTATTAAAGCATTTTTATTTAATCAGTACTCATTTACTGAGAACATGCTAGGTGTACAGAATTATGTTTAGCATGGTGGGAATTATACACGTAAAAAGGACATGGTTTC